>NW_027125051.1:0-99744 GCF_009768925.1 Cryptosporidium bovis
CGAAAGCTCAATCCATTTATATTTTGTGGTGTTATCCTCCAGATTCTTTCTCAAGTTATGTTCCGAGTTTCTCAAGTTCCGAAAGCTCAATCCATTTATATTTTGTGGTGTTATCCTTCAGATTCTTTCTCAAGTTATGTTCCGAGTTTCTCAAGTTCCGAAAGTCAAATTCACTTATATTTTGTGGTGTTATCCTCCAGATTCTTTATCAAGTTCCGAAGGCCAAATTCACTTATATTTTGTGGTGTTATCCTTCAGATTCTTTCTCAAGTTATGTTCCGAGTTTCTCAAGTTCCGAAAGTCAAATTCACTTATATTTTGTGGTGTTATCCTTCAGATTCTTTCTCAAGTTATGTTCCGAGTTTCTCAAGTTCCGAAGGCCAAATTCACTTATATTTTGTGGTATTATCCTCCAGTTTCTTTCTCAAGTTATGTTCCGAGTTTCTCAAGTTCCGAAGGCCAAATTCACTTATATTTGTGGTAATATCCTTCAGATCTTTTTTTTCTGGCGTTTGTCTAATGGTAATTATATTGCTCACACTCCTAATTTTCATTATCTCTAGGTTGGTGAAAATTCAATTCCTCTATATTTTTGTGGTTATTAAAACTACTCAGATACTTTTTTTGGTGTATCTCAATTCGAGTCTATAAAAAGTGAATTCATTTGTACTTTATGGCAAGTTATATAATTTGTTGGCTGTTCATATTTATTTATTATCGATCAAATTCTGACAATTTAATGAGAGATACATTCTAATTACCCACACTATATTATTCAATTGTTGTAATACTGGAGCCATTTATACTTTGTGGTTTTTAAAGCTCAATCAGTACTGATTCCTTTTAATATATAATAATCCATGCAGACTTTGGTCTTGAAATATTCAAGCTTCACAGAGACTAAAGCAGTTAATATTTGTTGCAAGGAAGTACTATCAAAGAAACTTTTGGAAACTTAATATGAAATTCAGTGAGCCTTTTCATACTTTGTGGTATTAATATATCCGAGAATTTCCTGTTCATATTTATCCGAGATTCGTAAGTTCAAATCAATTTACATCCTTAAAAATTAACGATAACAAGTATATTTTTGGTATTAATTTTCAGATTCCGTAAATTATTCAATCCGTTTTTATTTTATGGTTAACATCTTCCGAAGAATTTTTTTGGCTTTATTGTATCCAAGTTCCGCAAGTAAAATCCGTAGTTTATATTCTCTGGTTATTCAAGAATTTCAAAGTTCTTGTTCACTTATTTTACGTTCAGATTCCGTGGAATTTAGCCTACATTTTGTAGTAATTGACATCATCCGAAGACTTCTTTTGGCCCTATTGTATTCAAGTTCCGCAAGTCAACCGTTAACATTCCGTGGTAAGGTGATATTGTCCGAAGTCGTTGGTAATCTAATATATAGATTCCGCAAGTGAACCATTTTATATTTTGTGGTATTAGTGCTTCCGAAAATTTTTTAAACCTATTAATATCCGAATTTAGTAAGTTCAAATTTATTTATATTCTTCATGGTTAATACACAGAATATTATTAACATTGATGATTTCAGGTTCCGCAATATCTATTCTCTTATATTTTGTGGTAGATTACACTATCAAAGATCTTTTTTCTTTTTTGGCATAATAATCTCAGGTCAGGTAAGTTAAAGAGCAACCATATTTTATGAATAATTAATATTGGTGAGAAGGTATTCGATTCTTATTACATTAGGGTTACGTAAAAGTTAAGCAATTTTCATTTTTTTTAATCAACACTTCCAAAAGACTTCGTTGGTATTAATATTATCAAGCTATTCAAGTTAAAGTTATTCATATTTTGTGGTAATTAAACATAATTGTGAATTTTAATTTTATATTATTCAAATCTCAAGGCTGAAGCATTGTATATTTTTGGATATAAACACATGTTTTATAATTATTTTTAGTGTTTAAATGTTGTATTCAAAATTTGGTACTTTATCATTAACAAGTAATATTTGTCACGCAAGTTACTAGAATTTACGAAATTAATTGGACATTTTGTTGTAACCCATATTCGAAGATTATTTTTTCAAGAGTTATTTGCTTATAAATAAAATATTGGGCACATTTTGGTGTGTTTATGAACAATAATTTATTTGGTATTTAGATAATCAAGTTTAATATAGTTAAATTTTAGATCTATTGTTCTAATTTATCTATTAAAAAACTCAGCCTTTGACATTTTATGGTAAATTATTTTCAATTTTGTTGGAATTTATATTATTCAAGTTAAAAAGTTAAACTCAATTTTGGATATTTTATCACAATATTCCCAACTCATTCTTTTCCTTAGTATTTCAAAGACAGAAAATCTATAATTTCGTGGTAAATATTCTGCTGTAAAAACAATTATTTAAGAATATTTGTAATTAATCCTTGAAATTTTATTTGGAAAAAGTTTTATTTCAATTCAATCTTTTGGGTTTTAAGCAATCTTATTTTTATCAAGACAACTTGGATATTTCGTAATCATATTTTGAAAACTGAAAAATTTGAATCGAAACTTGTATTTATTATATGGGTTTAACTTAACTTACATCCGAAGTTAATTTAATTTATTAAAAATTTATTTTTTTCATATTTGTGGTTATTTAATCTACAATATAAAAAAATATCATATTTAATTAACTAGCTAATAAGACATACTTTTTGGTAATTAATTAAAAGATATTTGAAGTTTTTTGGCATCAAACATTAAAATTTATACAAGCTTCAATTCAGTTGATTTTGTAGCTGATATTTGTGTTTTTATAATTCGTGAATGGATCTTTATTTTAAACTAAATTGTTGGTATTCATTATTGATATTATAGCCTAATTTCTCAGGAAAGAAGAATAATGGATTTTGGCCATTTAAATTTTAAAATTTATTAGTATGATATTAATAAACAGGAATTCAAGATGATATATTGATACTTTCTTGGTTTTTGTAAATTTTTCAGTTATTTAAAATAGTAAGTTTTAATTTAACTTCATATTTAAATGCTTCCTTCAGGTTATTCCATCGGAAATTGATTTTGAGATAGTGAGACAACTGTGAAAAGCTGTAAGTTTATTACTAAAAACTCAAATTCATTACTACATCTTTTCCTTCAGGATTTTTCTGAATAATTCTATCAAAAAAGAGCATCATGAACTTTTGGGGTGTTGTATAATCTGCACAAGAATTACGGATCTGGGAAACTTTTTTTTGACAATTTTGCACTTTTTCTTCAAGTGGAGGATGGTTATCAAAGTTGGTTTTTATTTAAATTAAAAGAAATTCGGGTGGAAAGAATCACAGTTGAAGACAAAGATTAGATTTAAAGCTAAATTTTGCTACCTGAAGCATTTAGAACAAGAGTGATTGTTCAATGGAAATTTAATATTAAATTGGCATTACAAACATTTAATAGCAAATCAAAGTGTTCATTGGATATTTATGTAGTTCAAAAATTGTTGGAAATATATTATTATGGAAAGTGAATAAACTTGGTAATTTTATAAGTAAATTACAAAAAACATATGCATTATAAAATAGTTATAATATCAGAGATAAATTGGCTTAATCTACACTTCAGAAATCATATGGATGGAATTTAAAAATAGCAATATTGGAAATATGGTAATTATAAATTGGTAAAAAAAGAAATAAAACAAACACAAAGTGTGGAATCAAAAGTTTATCTCATTGATGAACAAACAAAAATTATAAAGAGTTAATGGATAAATTAGGAATCAACAAATGGAAATATTGATAAAGGGTGTTTTCTAAACTTGTGGAAAATGAAACTGAAATATGGTAATCATCAAATTGGTTATAAAATAAATGGAATTGGCTATCAAAGAAAAATTAAATATAAAACTTCTACTCTAAAATAAAAAAATAAACTCTTTATAATTTGATTCCATGACGCAAATGTACGTGGGACGGGTCAGTGGGTAAAGTACATTTGTGATGTTTGTTTTGGTGATAAAATAACATTTACTTTGTAATTAATTCTTAAAATTCCGGGCAAACCTTCAAAAAACATCTAAAATATTGGTTATAAAATGAATTATTATATTACTTAAAGCTTAAAATGCTTACAAAACCTAGTAACAAACCAGACAAATTAAACAAAAAGAGATGGCATTAATCTCGATCCATGAAACTTGGCCTTAAATGGCATTAAGATATGTTATCAATTGCCTAAGCACAAACAAAATGGTTCTTTTCCATCCCTGAATTGTAAATTATTGCAAAATTGTAACGATTGAAATATAATTGAGGTTAATAACTAGTCACTTCCCAGGGTTTCCGAATTCAGAATGTTTGTCTAAACAATCGTGCAGAGAGAAACATCGAAGACTTCTAACCTATCTCACCTTAATACAACTCCCAGCTCTTATTTTACTGGAATCAAACTCAACTTTCCGTAGACTAGTTATTAAGCTCTTCTGAAAAAGTTCTACTCTCTACCACCTTCTTTTGGGCGTGTCTCACATTAATTCTCTTAAAACCATCTTTTTTTATATTAAAGTCATTGTTGTTTAAATCAAAAACAACATCAGAATTATTTCTAATGCTTCCAAACATATGTGGTCCGTCAGAACCACTGCAAATTGTCTGACGATTAATATAGTTTGGAGTTCTGTAATCAGGGATATTCGAATTTGATATCTTGTTTATTCTGTAGTCTGGCAAGTTCTGATTGGCAGATGACAGATAAGGTATACTAACCTCACTTTCCACCGAACTTTCATGCTCTTCCCATACTTCGCTTCCGCAACTAATTGTAGAACCATCCTTATCAGATGGATTATCAGTCTCTGTTCCCTGCTTCTCAACGGAAACTTTTTTGAGTATGTTCATATTAAGTATAGCATTCTTTATATCGATTATTTTTGAGGTTGCTACGTTCACAGAAGCCTCATTTACATTAATAACATTTGTTACAGTTTCATATATTGTGTTTATTCCAGTAAAAAGCTTTTCTGATATTTGTGAATAGTTCTCGCTACCTGGATCAGTACTTAATTTTCTACTTTTAATATTTTGTGAGCTCTGATTAATATTCCTATTCTTTTGTGATATTTGTATTAATCCTGGATTTGTTCCTTGTCGTGCAAACTTTGCACCACCACCAAAAAGTGACCCATCGAATTTTGTTGTCCTTGCAATTGTCACAAGTCCTTTTGTGAAAAGTTCTTTTTTTCTTGATTCATACTCTGCCTGACTTCTTTTAACTGGATCGGTTAAAATATCATATGCCTCCACTAAGTCCTTAAACTTTGCCTCACAAAAGTTTTTCTCTCTGCCAATGTTTTTGTCTGGATGCCACTTTATTGCTAACTTATGATATGCTCTTTTTATTTCATTCTCATTTCTTGAGTTCGAAATGTCTATGTTTAATATCTCACAACATTCCTTAAGAGATTTCTTTTGTAAAGCCATCTTGAATATACTTATTTCTTTAATGTAATACTGTTGTGTTCCTAAACAATTCGATAGTTATTCATATATTAGAAAAAAAGAGATATGTATTTCAAAATGTAACATCTGAAAGAAAATTTATCAAATTCCCTAACTTGAGAAACTCTATCAACCAATATGTTTTATCAATTTTCCTGTAATTACATCATTTGTCTTTAACCTATTTTATTTATTTTGTTCATACCCACTCCCTTTTTGTATATACTATTTTAGACGTGGTCACACGTACATGGAGAATTGTGTGTAAAAAATATTTTGTGATTCTAAAAATTTTAAGGACACTCAAATAAAGATAAATTGTGGCAAATAATTAAAATATTTGTTTTTTTGTGACAAATACGAAATTATTTTCTTATCTTGATAATTACTTTATTTCGTTCTTAACCTTACAGTTTTAATAAAGTCAAAATTATAGCGGTAAACGGATTTGTGGGGGTTGTATTCTTAATTCATGAATTAAGTATTTTAGATTCGAATAATATGCAATAAACGTAGATATTAGGTCGTTACCGTTAAGTAATAATATATTTATAATAATGACTTTTCAAATATAGTAAAATAAAATAATGATTATGACTCGAAACAATATCTTTTTTTTAACAAAAAAGTATCTAATGTACATGTAAATTTATCATTTAATTATTCTAATAGTTTTTCTTTATTATTTAATAGTTTTTGCTGTAGATAAATGCTGAAAACTTTGTTTTTATGTTTGATTTTATACACACTAACAATAACCGTGTTTTGTGGTGATATTTTCTCTGCAATTGTGGAGAATCATAGTGACATAAATACAGGTTACATAGGTGATATAAAGGATATCGAAATTGATACTGATACGAAAAAAGAAAGTAATTTTGTCAAGGGAAACAAGAGATGGTTCAAATCAAAGAAGGATCACATGAAATTTACACCACAAAAGGGAATAGAATTGGGAAAAAAAGTTGCACTAAATTCTTCAATAGGTGTAATATGGATTTACGAACCAGGCCTGCTTTTGGCAGAGGAATTGGTTTCACCATGTTTTGGAATAATCTTCTATTATCCGAATGTACAAGTTTCACTAATGAAAGGTGATAAGTTTTTGGGAGTGTTATGTGATGCAAGAGAGCATAAACCAATTTCAAAAGATAGATTTAAATGGTACATTGCAGTCGGAAATGATTTAACATTCACACCAAGGCATTATGTAAAAGAAGGAGCGTATATTAAAGAAGGACAAGAAATTGGCCATCTGTCAAAACCTGCAAAGAGTGTGGGAAGAGTTGCAATTAAGTCACGTGCCAGATGCTCAGGTATTATTATTCTTTGTAAACCAGGTCTTGTTAATACTGGAGAAGAATTTTTAAGAATTTCATGTGACATTTCATCAAATCCTAATGGAGTCCACAACCCACTAACGGATGAGACACACACATCTTTGCTTGACCAATCAGATTTAGGTAAAAGCATACCAAAGTTGAGAGGTTTGGCTCAAGTATCTATTCAAGAAGCAGATTATAATGGACAAAACATAGAACTTCCACAAATGGCCAGTTTATCAGATCAAGGAGACTCCGAGTTGCAAGAGGGTGATTCTGAAAACTCAGACATTATCTCGGAATTCTTTGATGATAATGAGGATAAAGATGAATCCGAGGATTCTGGTAATAAAGGTCAAATTCAGAAACACTCAATAAAGGTTGAAACGAATTTGATTGTTGATGAGGTATCACCCGAGTCGGGAATTTCAAGTAAGGAAGAAGAAATAACAAAGGAGGAAGAGAGAAAGAAACAAGAAGAGGAAAGAAGAAAGCAGGAGGAGGAAATAAGAAGGCAGGAAGAAGAGAGGAGGAAGCAGGAAGAGAAAAAAAGGATGGAAAATGTGAAAACTGCCTCAAAAAATCACAGAATAACACAAAATGTGGAACAAAGAAGAAATCATATTAAAGCAATCGAAACGGGTTCTAACATCAATATAGATGGATTAAGCTCAAGCGTCGTTCTAGAGTCTGATTTTGGATCTCTTAATTGAAATGTATAAAGATTAAAAAAGTATGTTATAGAACCTTATAAAATTTGTAGTAATAATAGCGATATTTCTATTTAAGAAAGAAAATAACTAAACATTTCCAGAATCCTTTTCTTCAAACAAAGCTTCACTACAAGCTTTTATTAGTAGAGGTTTAATAGACTTATACCTCTCAGTAGTGTCAAAATATGTATCTGACTTTATTTTAAAAAACATAGTTAGTGCTTCTGCACATTCTATAACTGATTGTTTTCCGAGGATTATATCACAATAGTCAGCCAAACAAAGTCTCTGAGTAACATATTTTATTTGGCTAATATTATCAACAGCAACTTTAAGTGCTTGAGCCCTTTCTTTTTGGTTCTGATTCAATAAACTACAAATACCCGGACGGGTTCTTAGACTATTTATGAACTCTTTTCTATACTTGTTTATTTCTGTTTTAAGAGGTCTTTTGGAAGATTTCAATACAGTATATTGTGAATATGCCCTATCATTATTAACGTCCCACAGGCCTTTGCTAAAACCAACAGTTTCACAAATTTCGCGAAATTTTTGTCTAAATAATTTGAAGAACAAACCCCACTGTCCATGGAATCTTCCTAATAAATCTATAAATATTCTTTCGCAATCACCAATCCCACGGTATGTTTTTAACAAAAAGAATCCCTCGCATATATTCTGTTGATTCCAACCGGATCCAGATTTTGAACCGGAAATACCATGGATACTTGAAGACCCACCTTCTCCAATCCCTCCAAGAATACTAATTAAGTCTAATTGAATCAACTTGTAAAAGATATTAACTTTTATCATAACTTCAGGATCATGTGTTGAAATCATTTTACACCAATTTACATGTGGCCTTTCAGTTTGATGTGCCTTTGGCAAACCTTTGTAATGGGAGTTGCACAGCCTCCTAATAATTTGAAACTGAATTTCAGGTTTCATAAGTGGGTTTGGAGTTGAAAGAACAGAATCTGGTGTCGGATTTTCATATATTGTAATTTCCTCTTCTCTAATTAAAGGTGCAGGTTCCCCAAATTTATGGATCCTTGCGCTTACTTGAGAGGTCGATTTTATTTTTGAATCATCCGACTGTTTATATAGGTATTTGACTTTAAGGCTATCATATAATGTTTGTTTTAAAGGATCTGACACCTGCCTCTCATCTTCGGCCATAGGTCCCGTGATTTCACCCCTTTTGTCAACTTGGTCTTGACGGAATTTAACTTCCTGGGATTGGCTTTGATGCTCTGGATCTTTCAAAATAGAGCTTTCTTTTTGATCTCGATTTTTATTTTCAGTCTCATATTCATACAGGCCTCCTTCGTTGTAATTCTCATTGCCATTTTTCTCTGCCATCTCTATTACAGGGAGTTTCCCCCACAAGACCAAACAGAACAAAAGTAATACATACTTTAAAAAATTCATATTCAAGATTTCATTAGAATAGTCATCATTAAACTTCAGTTTGTAATCCCAAAATATTATAGACAAATCTTTTTATTTGAAATTATTTGTATTCGAGAAATACTCTTGAGTTGTTATTACACTTAACAGTTGCGCGCATTCAAAGATCTAGAAATTGCAAACCAAATAATTCTCGTTGAAAACTTATCATTTTAGTGACCAATAAATTTGAGTGAAAAAAAATAAATTAACCGATTTTTAATCTTAATTATGAATGATAGTATAAGGCATCGAGGAGAAGTTTTCTAAGTTGATATATTATCCCTCTTGTCATTTAGAGCATTTAAGTCATTTATGCCTGTTTTTTCAATATAGTGAACTGCCGATTTAGGAATTTCATAAGTTAATTAAAGTTTCTTATTCCACTAACAAATTGAAAAGAAACCGGGTAAAAACGATCTAAAATAACAGTGATGAATACACATTGTAACATGAAATAGTTGTAAAAGATATTTAAACATGTAGAATTAGTAAACTCTTAAAGTACTAGGGAATCAAGTGTAGTATCCAGTAATTAAGAAAAACGGATTTATACGCCTATAGGCACAATTTAATCTTAGATAGTTGAAGTGTTGGAAAACTTAGTGAGAAGAAGGAAAAAGCAACTGTAATAACCCCTAATTAATGTAGAATTCACTAGGACTTAATGCACTTGGTTTTGAATCCGACAACTTTCGATTATAAAGGTAGAAACGCTGTCTCAGCATTTTCCCGCCAATAAGATAGTTGAAATATGACATGGCTGATTTTAATTTTTTCAAAAAGAATTCACTTTTTTTCTCCGTTAGATCTTGAATAAATGTATCAAAACTAAATTTAATGAAAATTGATTGCATTTTACCGATAGTAAATAATGCATTTTCTACCCTTTATTCTCTTTACTCTGATTATTGGTTCATGTGTTCATTTGACCTCTGGAGAAGCAATTTCATTGAGGAAATTGGCAATGGAGCGATTTGTAGGAAGGCTTGACCTTTGTAATGCAGGAAATATTACTGAAAGCTTTATTTATTCACATCTTGATGATTTAACTGCTGAAATTTCTGCAGTTCTTGAAGATGAGTTTGGGGAGGTTGTTGTGGCGTCAAGCCTGGAAAGGTATAGAAGAATAATTAAATATGCGATGAACGATAATAGTAACAATATTAAAAAGTTGCTGGAATCAAATAACGAAATTTCTAGCCTTATCGATGACGAGTGGAAGCTTGTTACATATGATTTACTTTCTATTTACTCTAGCGACAATTTAAATGATGTTAATGAATTTGGAATAAACAATATTGAGCAAAATTTTGTCAAGTACGAGAAATATTTAAATCAAGGTGCTGCACCTTTAATAGCTAAGTTAGTAAGGCTACTTGAAAGGAAAGTTAGTATTCAAAATGACATTATTGAATTAGTTGTTACCCTCCATAAGTTAATAATTGAAGATGAGATGATTCGAACAGTATATCTTTCTAGTTTAAAGCGATCAAAACTGGACGCGTTGTATAAGAGAGTTTCAAAATTATCCAAGTTATTAAACATCTATAAACGTTTAAATATGTTGTTAATTGGTAATTTTGACAAACCATTCAGAATCTCTATTCTGAAATTAATGTCTATCTTTGATGAGAGTGGTGATAACTATGTTCCAGACGACTTGATTAAAATTTATCCGTACAAAAAAATTATCGACAGATTTAATAGCTTATTGGAAAAAGAAAAAAAAGAAACAACTTCTGAGGATAAGTATAATTTCTATGATTCTAAATCTGACACCTACATTGATTTTGAAAATAGAGGAAAAGATGTTTACTTTAATGTATCTCTAGATAAGATAGATGACTTTTCTGATGATACAAGCCCTTTAGAACCAAAAAATGACGCTTTGGGGAATTCAATTGGTTCACTAATGGTTAAAGAAAATAATTCATTATTTAATTCGATTGGAAATTTAACAAACGGGACTAATCAAGAATTTTTTGGCGACAATAAATCTGACCTTTCTGTGAATAACAACGGATTCACAGACTGCTCCAAAGGTGTGAAGTACTTCGAAATGTTTTTGAGTGATATCAATGAAAATGATGGGTGTGAAGACAAACACAAGGATGTTTTGAAAAATAGGGACAAATCCTCTAATAATTATATGAATAAAAAAAGTATCCCAAGTACAGTAAATCTAATTAGGCAAGATAACACTGTAACAGAATCTGATTTAAAGTGCCTTTCAACACAGTTTATATGTCCAGTCGTGAGGCATTTGAATGAAGGTGAGATGAATGAATTAGATAAAACTTTATCAATTTTTAATGATGGTCCAGCTAAAAAAGATAAAACATTAGTTTGGTCAATTTCAGAAAGTCTGGTTGACAATTATGGTGCGAGGGTCAGGTTGTTGAAGTTTATTTCTTTAAAGGTGGTAGACGTTTACAGCTCTATTGAACGTCTGAATCAGACACCATTGATGAATATTGGTGATAATGTTGATGAGGAGATAGGATTTTATAGAGAAAAGCTAAAAAAGATGTTATCAGCATTATTAGCACTAAAGGAGTTTTTAAAATCTGACAGTACCGTAGAGATTATCTTAAGAAGAAAGTCATTTATTGAGGTTTTTACTTTTGATAAAGAAAGACAAAAGTCGCTTGGCAGTGGAAATTCCTCATACATCAATGAAAATGGATCGTACTCTAATCTAATTGGTGCACAAAACCAAAAACATTTCATTAGATTGAGGAATTCATTTGAAGCTAGGGAATTTTTGACAACAAATAATTATAATCAAATGTTTGCTCTTGGAAACTCTTTTGATTTTTATAATGAAGAACAAAGACCAAACTTACCGGAATTGTGTACAAGGTTTATTGCAGTAGTGTCTATTACTAAGTCGATTAGTAGTTTTTGTATTAATTCTTACAAGTTCGGACAGAAGGTTTGTTCAATGGTATTTGAGCAGCCTATTCATAATTTACTCAGTAATCAAGATTATTCTTGGCTTACAGGTATCAAGCTTGTTGAGATTGTAAACAGGTTCATCGAAGAAAGAAACTTGCCAAAGGAACTTTTTATCAATCAAAAAAATGCATTTAGAGCTCTAAATTATTCGTTTTCACAAAAAATTTATAACATTCACCAAGCATGCACCCAGTCACTGGTTTCACAAAAGAGTACAATAATATATAGACAAAATATCAGTTTACATGTTATAAAGCCAATTTTTAAGTTATCTTGTGCCGAATTTTTTGGAATTAGCCCATTTCTATATAATTAGTAACTTTTTATATTAGTAATTTGGTATAATTTATATTTGTTCTCGTTTTTTTTCTTTCTGGTTTGTAATTTATTCTTGTTTCAATACAAATATTGAAGCATGCCGCGCTACCGAATTTTTATTAGATAATAAAACAAATCCACAGGGCCCAACCGAGTAAAGGCTGGGTGGCCGAGTGGACTAAGGCGCAACATTCAGGTTGTTGTATTCAGGGGTTCGAATCCCCTCCTAGTCAGTTTGGATTTTGTTAATAAAACTAAGCTAAAATACTAAAAAAAATTAAAAAAAAACTAGTTATAGCAATAGAGTACGTCAAATTTGAAGTTCGTTCGAAATGGCAAGAAAACCAAGTAGGCCATATACCTTGGCACATATTCTCCTGAGTTTCAGTTCATTTTCTGGACTTGGATTGTACAATTTATCCCACAAAAAAATCTCCACTAATTTTTTGTAGCACTCACTTGGTCTATCAATTGGTATCTCTTTCCTGTTAGCTATGATCGCTTTAACACTTTTTTCATTGACCATGTAAATGTTATCCAATTTAAAGTTTTTACCGATTAAATGCTCTATTAGAATCGAATCGTAAATATATTTGCCTTCTTCTTCTTCAATATACTCCTCGAAAAATTCTCCTTCAATATTTTCATCATATATAAGAGGGAATGTGAATTCACAGGTGTATTTTAACTTATTTACTAATTTTTCAGTAGGCAAAATTTGTTTAGTTGTTGGAGTAATAATATTCATGAAAAATCTTGTACAATCTTGAACGGAATATACTTTCTTGGAAATTGATTCTTCATATCTACCAATCAGTTTTCCAAATACACTATTAATTAGGCAAATATTGGAGTTAATACTAAAGAAAGACCTTAATTCAGCCTTCTTTTCATAATTTCTGGTAATTTCTTCGTAATCTGCCTCAATTGTAGAATAAATATAAAAGAACTCAATTATTGCTGTAAATATCTGTCTTCTGTCTTCTGCTGTAAAGTGGTTTCTGACTTTTATTTCTTTTGATTTAGTTATTGCTCCTGTCAATTTTCTCGCAAAGTCTATAGCATTTTTTACCGAAAGGTTATCTAGAATAATTTCGGGAGTATCAAAAGTCGACAACATCCTCAGTTCGGTTGTATAACTTTCATTTACTGTTCTGATACTCTTTTTCTTTGCCTCAATGTTTTTTTCTGTTTTTGAAAGAGCATTTTTTATTTCCATATTTGAAACGGGCATATCATTTAACCCAGAATATTCTATATTTTCGGAGGAATCTCGGTTTACTGCTTCAAATAACTCTTTTAGTATTTCATCTTTTTCAAGACAACTAATATCATAATTAATGTCCTCGTAAATTTCACCTTTTTCATCCGAAAAATCGTAATAATCGTCTTCACACTCTATTTCATTCAAAAAGTTTATTTCATCTCCAAATGAGGTGGTCGTACTAGAATGAGTTGTTGATTTGGATCCAGCACCGCAACTACTTGTTCTTGAAACACAACAACACGACTTTGAGTCGTTAATGTCATTAAATAATTCTTCATCAACAAGATAATTACCAAATGAATCCTTGCTCATTGTACTATTGTCTTGTAAATCAGATTCAGTGGGTTTTAATGACCTAAAATTCCTATCATTTGTCTTAAATATACCCATGTAACGACAATTTCTTTTAATAAAATCGTAACTATTTATTTTGTTTTTCATAATGTATTTTACAACGAAATAAGAACATTGGAAACGGTGAGAAGAATCTAATCCTAAAAATATGTTATTTATTTTAGACAGTTCACGGTCACTTAGTATCATAATAAACTTGATTAATACTCCTTTTTGGTCTATGTTATCAGTTGTGATAATTTTTTCATCTCCAGATTTTGAGCCACGTTTTGTTTTTGCTCCGATATTTGACACTACAACATTTACAAAACCTCCCTTATATCCCTCTTTTTCAATTACACCTGCAAAAGTGGGGCTTTCTAAATATATCAGGCATAAAAGAAGTGGTAGTAGTGTTATAAACGTAAATGGAAAATAAATGTCCATTTGCATGTATTACACTCACAATAAACATAATATTCTGTTACGCTACACGTTATCTTATCTTCCCCCCCAAGTCAAAGAATGGACATTTGTGCGCTAACATCCAAACGCAAAGTCGGTACGAGTCGTACAAGATAAGGCACGCCAAAGAAAAGGTGACAAAGACGAGGAAAACCAAGGAGTTAATGTTAACTATCTAGCTATTACATCTGCTCCAAAACTTGACACTACGGCTTCTTAGAAAAAAAGCCTTACACTTTCTCAATATTAATAGACAAAACAAAGCAAACTGAAATTCTAAATCAAACACTAAAGCAAAAATAAGGATGCTGTCACACTTCTTAGCCAAAACACGATGTTTTAATGACATTAGCAATAAATGTTTCATTTACGATTTGAGCTTTGACCATCGGGCATCGAATAATTACCCTGAAAAAAGGGATAACCAAGAAGGTATTGGCTCATTGGAATACCAACTTGATTGGTTGGGCAACTGAACATATTAAGACCATTATTAGATGGTTGACTTACGTTTAGAACTGTAGGTAGATAAGCAAGTTGTTGAAAGTAAGTACCATTGTAACCAGATAGCAATATTTGTGTTGACCTGTGAAGTAACAAACTATTGACCATGTATCCTAGTTGCAATGAGGTATTTATAAATACCATCAACTCGTCTGTGTTGAAGTAATTTAACCTTTCGTTGACAGACATATCTTTGAAATGCGTTGAGGTAGTTTGTTCTGAATCCTGAGTTGATTTATCGCTTGTCTTCGAAAAACCATAGATCGACATAAACTTCTGTAAAATTGTGATGTTGTTACCAATTATGATCTTTATGTAATACTGGTAAGGACTTAAATCCAAAGTAGAGTACTTGTTCTGAAAAGCTAAGACTAACGAATCTATGGGACCGTATTTCTCTACATCAAAGATCTTAAGTGTATTGTTCTCGGTTCTTAGGTACCAACAATTGTTGCGATTGTCAAAGGACAAACCTCTCCAAATGCTTTCGGCATCATATAATGCTTTAACAATAGTATCGTTAGCGGATGTCTGAGTGTCATTGACATAAATCGGAACAAAATTGGGGTTAAAATTGGAAGTGAATGGAATATTAAGGGATGCAACCGGGTTTTGACCATAAAACAAGGCTGCATTAGGAACCCTTACGAAATTTTGCATCGGAATGCCACTATTTTGGAAACCAACCGCACTCCCCATATTATATAGGTAATTGATGAAGAGGTTATTCTGAACAAATTGATTAGGAACAGTATTGTTTGCGTATCCATTCGGAATATGGGAAATCACTGGATTTAAACTCGTTTGGTTCGGAATATCGTTTCGAGAATTCAAGAACTTCGTAACATCAATAATAGTACTACCATCTAGATGCTGAGATGAACCACCACGAGTAGCATTCGAAACATTAATTAGATTCGAAATCTTTTCATGTAAATTTAAGGCACCAATACTTAAGTCAATAATATCAAGATTTGGTTCTTCGGCAATACAGACACTACATCGATGGTCGTCTTCGGGATCTGGTAACTTTGGTATTGTTACTGACGGTAAGTCACCGAATAAATTACTTCCAACGATGTTAACCTGATAAAATCTAAGGGCCATTTCGTATGACTTTTCAACACCATATCTTTTTGCGGAAAAATACCTCGAAACTTCGGCCTGTCTTTTCCTAATTCTTACTTGCCAACCATGGTTTCTACGGTCATAGTAAATGCCCCTTAGTGACATACTACGAAGAACTTCAGTACTTGGTAGACTCATTTCAAACTCAAGATTTCTCAACTCAGTACTAGACTGCCTCCTTCTGACAGTTCTTGTTCCTCTAGCATTTCTTGGTCGCTGCCTTCTTGTTGTAGTTGTCTCGGTATTTGCTACTTCAGTGTTTGATTGTTCATCTTCCATTGATATGTTAACATTTGTTGAATCTTGTAATTCGGAAGTAAGCGTCTCTGTGAGTTCCTGTGGAGTATTTTCATTTGCCAAATCATTAAGGACTTGCCCAGGAACACTGGAATTCACTTCAACAGTTTCACTTATTTCCAAAAGATCACTATTATTGGATGAGTCGGATGAAGAAACGGGATCTGACATCGATGATCGAATTGAAAGTTGTACGGCTGTGCCAATTTTAATGGTTCGGAACAACAGTAAGGACTACCGGAAGGTAATTTGACGGTTTGCTTTATGTGCAGAGTGAGTGAAATCGCCTGCTGAACAAAATAATTGTTGGGTCAATTTTGAGCTTACTCTTTGTTAAAAAAATATCTTAGCCAGAAGATTGCGCAATTTTAATTGATAGCTCACCTCAACACTAAGATTTCACTTCAACATTCGGTAAATACAATCTTTATTAGTAGGATAGAACCCCCTAACAACATTCACAATACTTATGAACACCTCACACTGTGAGAATGGTATAATAATAATTCGAGCTCCCAACAAATTATTTTTTTAACGGTAATGTGTATTTTGTATTCACAATTAATATTTGAATATTTTTTTTTGCTTTAGAAGATCTTAGCAAATCAAGATAATATATTAGGCGGGATGTCTGAGTCTACCTTATTTGTCGAGTTTTGGTGTGAGCAGGTGTTATGAGGGGTTACTTTTCCCGCTTTAATACGTAAGAAGAGTGGAAAAACAATTGAAACCGGGCAATCCAAGATATTGATCCTGCTGTTAATGAATTATTAATACGTTAAATAGGTATAACTTTGGATAATAGAGCTATTGTTGTTGACTTGAATTGGGGATATAATGCAATAAGTATCTGGGTTTATTAAGGATAGCCTCAGTTAACTTTTTGAAGTAAGTTTCTTTTTTTATTTTTGAGCCTGTGGATATTTCTTCCCAAAATAGGATGACTATAATTAACTGTTAGTTGGTAATTCTTTTTAAATAGCTCTTTTCTTTTGGAAAAATAGTTCTTGTAGCTTAACGATTTTTAATTGGTAAACGGTTTTCTTCACGAAGGGACGATATTTGAGTGAAATATGAATAGTAATTTACCCTGAATATTTTTGAGATGGACTTCCTTAAGGACCTATTATATTTTTGGAAAACTTCTCCAGTAGGAACACCTACTTTGACTTTTCTGATTTTCGTGTTTGCGCTATACGTGATTCGAAGGTTACTCTTTCCTGGGTTTAGACGTACAGTTGCACCCAAGGAATACGTAAGTAAATTTGATAGTATACTGATTGAAGGTATTGAAGGTGAGATAGGAAAACTCGCAAAAAAATTTATAAAACAAAAGAATGGAGGTAAATTGAATAATTACACAAGCAGTGAAATCGAAGAACTAGATAATTCTGTAAGAAAAGTGATTCAAACATCTTCTGAGATAACGGAGTCACTATACAATTTTTTATCCGCTTTTCATGCGAGTTATGGTGATTTTCCTGACTCGAACGAATTAACACAATATAAGACTCAAATTGATTTAGTTTCAAGTTCGAGCGGAGTTGATGATTGTACCCAATGTCAGGGTGTGACAGACGTTATGAATTGTAGCGGCGGGAAAAAAATGGTGTGCGATTTCCGAGGTGACTTCTCTTGCAATGACCAAAATTGCGGCAGCGGTCTAACCTGGAAAACAGGCACGATAACAGGCAATAGTTCATACACGGAAAATCAATATGAACCATATATTGATGATACTGGGAACAAACTCGTACCCACGGACTCGCACATGGACTACAATCCGGGCACAAACATCTACTCTGATTTAATATAGAAACTATAAAAATGAGAAATACTTACGGAGTAGATTATTTGAGGTTCATTGATATGTCTATTATAGATCCCTGTATGTTTAATCTGAATTTTTTTTGATAATCACTAAATTTATTCACGCTGTCTTGTGATAATTTATGTACTTGATGCAACCCCTTGCATACTGGTATTCGTGCTTTCAGTTTCATCTCCATTTTCGGTTCGAGGGCATAATCATCGATTCTCATTGTGTCAAGTGTGCAATTTGTGCGACTTACAGGAGTTCTCATGCTGTGAATGAACCTGAAAACGATTTGATGAGCCATATGGTGCTGAATTTGGTCCTTTAGGCAACACAGTATTATGTGTAGTCACATCTTGACCAGCCAAAACGTCTAAATCTATGTTAGATCTGGCAGGTGGAGAACTCAAATCAGTTCCTTCGAATACGGAATTTATATTTTCATTGTTTCTGCTATTACGCAAAATATTCAATGACAATTTCAGTATTAATGATAATAAATCATGGTTAATGAATCTGGCACAAGAGAGTATGTGAAGGAGCTCTGACTTAAGCTTGGGTGTTAGGTTGCGGAAATTCAATAACAAAAGGAGTTCTGCTGAATTATTTGCATAAGAGGATTCTAAACGAGTATCTTTATTAGCTTCTGTAGGTACAAACGCATTTCCGGAGCCACCACGCAAGACCTGAGCTTCAATAATGCTATTTATGTAGAGTGGGTGCATAATTGACTGCCAAGGACATTGCAAGTCGAGGTAATGACAAAAGGGATTAAAAATTGCTTCAAAAATCGTTGAACTGTAGTTTGAGTTACCAATTCTTGGAGTGGAACTATCAGAGCCCAGAATATTTGAATATTGATGATTTGAATTAAGATTGTTAGGATTTGAATTAGAGTATAAGGCGTGATCATACCGACAAGCATTAAAATATAAATTGTGGTTACCCGGCTTAGGATTCAAATCATTATAACTCGAAGTACTGGAACTTGAATTATCAGAGCTTGAACTACTTGAAACTGATCCTGTGTTCCCAAAATTTAAGTTGTTCTGACCATAAACCATGTGACTTATGTTTAAATTTGAAGAATTTACAATATTATGAGTGTTTTGATTATCGTTCCTTGGGAAATGAAATGTGGGATTGGGCCTCAAGTAAGCGTAGTACTTTTTTATATGATCAGCTCTAGATGAACTGTTTTCTGTGGTATTTTCTTGTGGAGTAGCACCACTTGGAAGATGTAAAGAATCATAAACAGAATTGACACACCTAAAATTGGGACATCCAGGCTTTTCTCTGAGGAAACTGTTAAATCTGTGGCAGAATGAAAAATTCTCAACAACATCTCCAACTGAATTTGCCACATTTTCATCATATAAATTTAAATCTCGAACAATAGAATTCTCCATGGTTGTACCGCTGGTACCTGTAGAATCATTCCTATTGACACTCCTAGAGCAACCATAAAAACATCTAGAAGAATTTGAATGTAAAAAGTCTGTGTGGTCTTCAAATATTACCATCCCAATAGGTAAATCCTCTCCATTCTTTTGAATATGAATTGTATGGAGCTTCACTAACATTGAAATATGTGATGAATTCACAAGAACTTTACGTTTTCTACGAAATGCGCTTGTTTTCATCCTTGCAGAAAAGAATTCTTTCCATTTTCCCCCTAACCTACTAGGTTTTCCGTACAAAACATAGTAACTGTTGTATTTTAGGTCGTAACCACGCCTTGAAATATAAGAAAAATCTTCAAGATCAGCTGCAGTTAGGTTTCGCCATCTTGAAATTAAACGAGAAAGTGGATCACTTCCACCTCCTCTATATCCTCCACCGACTCTATTCCCATCATAGTTTAATGGAGTTACCGTGTAAACCATACGTCTTTTTAAAGGGGTAATTCTTGGTAACTCGTCTATGTCGTGGAATCCGTTGATTGAAGTGTCGATATTATCATTAATATCATGGTCTGGAGGTTGCCAATCACTAACGTGGCAATCTAAGGGTGGGATTTTGTGCTCGACCTCCTCATAATCAGGTATATTCAGTCTATTTGTCTCAAATAGAGTCACCAATATCCTAGCTGAAGCAATTAAACCAACTAATTTAATTTGACCGGGAGAACCTATAACTAAACGATGATGAATGGTGTGAGTTAATCTCCTGAAAAGCTCTTTTTCAACTAAAGGTTCAAGACTGTTTTGAACAATATCACCGCTAGAACTACTATTAATACTACTTCTATTGTTTCTAACACTACATTCTACATTCTCAATTTCTGTCTGTCTCCTTTTCCTATTGGTTTGTTCGTTTGATGCTGTTTCAGTCCTGCCTAAGTTGGTTTCGACGTCTCTTGCAGGTCTAAAGATATATTCGGGAGCATGAAGGTTTCTTCTATCTACATTGGTCATATTCATAGTGTTATTCTCATCGCGATCAACGGATACTTGAAACACATCTTCTTCAGTTGGTTCATTATCTATACAATACTTGTCTTCCCGGGATTTCACCTCGCTTTCTTCACCAGTAATCACCCTCGAAATATCATTTTCTCGCTCTACATGTGCAGATTCTCCAGTATTTAGATAAATAGAGTCACTAGTGGCACTATGGGAATCCGAGTTATCCACTTGATTACCAATTTTGGATTTCATATTTCAATTAGTATACTAAACCTAAACACTAAAGCTAGAAGTCAAAAGAAAGATTTACTGTGGCGAATGGAATAATAAAATACTGATAAAATACCAACAAGGTTACAGTTACTGACATATCTTAGTGGCAACCAATTTGTTCTATTTCTAATGTCATACATTATTTAAGATTAATTGTGGTGTCCAATTTCCTCAATGCATCAAATTAATACCTGCCACACAGCGCACAATAATAGGCTTTAATTCTACTATTAAAATAATCGGTAAATATGTCATGTCTACACAGTCAATCATTAATCTTTTAAATATATAATAAATCTATTTAGTGTATTCATACGTACTTATTATTCAGGAAAAAAAAGCGGAGGGTAACACATCTTTTTTCTTAAGGAGTTAAAGTAATGATGTGTAATATAACTACACATGGACTCCACCTTTGCAGGTTTGATTAGATCATACTTGTATTAACACTATTTTTCTTTTTTATGGGATTAAATACCCATCCTTATTAATTCTCTATTTATTAGGAGTTACTTTTGGTAAGCCTACGGTTTTCTATTTGACATAATTCACGATAGCACTAAGTTCCCGTATGTTTTTGAGTACTGTTAAGTGCTATATCACCGAGAATTTCCTTATTGGCGTCTTCATACTCCTCAACTAATTCAGGTATGTGACTTTCTTTGAAGGAGTAAGTTTGCCAGTTGACATTTATAACTCCATAACTCAAAATTAGGAACGAGAGCGATTCGTCTCCTTCGGACCTATAGATCAAAGATAGCAATGAGTTTGAAATCCACTCTTTGCTTCGGTTTTCTAGAGTTGTCGAGGTCATTTTCAGTGGATATTTATCATAGTTGAAATAGTACAACTCCAATAAAGTTTCCGAGTCCAGTACTGCATTATATGGAATATTAGATTCCAGGGTGATTTTACGTAGTGAATTAGCAGGGATCCCAACACCTCTTGCCGTTTCAGCAAATGGATTAAAGTATGTCATTTTGCCGTGATCTACACACACGTGTTCTGTAGTAGTGTTGCTGGGAGTGGGATGTCTTTTCTGTATCAAGTCTGTATCAGAATCCTCCTTTACCTTTGTACCCCTAAGACCAATAGACTTAGGCGATTCATCTTCAACCTCTAAATGTATAGTCTCATTCTTGAAATCTATACCTGCTTCAGCATATTTGCTTTCTGTAATAGCCATGTCAAGTTTCAATTCAGTTTCATTTTTTTCCTGTGCATGCTTAATATATTGAACTTCTCTTGTGATGTTTACAGACTCAAATCTAAACGGAGCTACTCCACTAGAAATACTAACCAGGGCATCAAATAACTGAGTTTTGCTGGGAAGAATATACCCATGAACCTGAAAAACAGGTAAAGCAACAACAATCAATATAAAGGATGAGTTTACCAAACTTACGTGTTTCAAATGAGGAATACCAATTATAACCAGTGAAATCAAATAGAAATTTATATTCATTATGATTTTCATTTCATATTAAAAAGAGTGATTCCTAATTACATTAGGAGGACGAGTATTAAGAGATTAAAACAATCTCTTCAAGGTAGGTAAACAAACAACTGCTTTGATGTATTTTATGTCAATAAAATAACTTGATCCTGCTATTATTTTTTTGGCTGGGCTTAGAGGAAAGAATAATTGATCTTCTTTAACAGGTTGGCGCCTAAGATCTAACATTAAGGTGCATGAAATGATTGAGAAAAGGATATTATCGGGCTTGAAGAAATTTAATGGATATAGCAAATGACATATAGGACACTCTATAAAGATGAATTATATGAGGCAATAACTTTTACTATATTTAGTTGATACATTTTGAAAAATGAAGAAGTTAAGGGGGAGAATTTGCAGTATTAGTTTCATTATAAATGTTCTAATTTTTTGTCTGTGTACAATTAGGAAAATACATTCAAGGCCACATATAACTATCAATGGAGATCATCCAACAAAAGAAGAGGTTTACAACAATTTGTATGACGTTACGTGCCAGAATTTTTATAAAGATATTCGAAGTTATAATTTCTTTGGTGGATATCCAACCTCAAGTTTTGAGGGCACTGATAGAGAATTTTGTATTAAGATAGAGGAGAACAATGATATAGAAGTAAGAATGAGGGAAGCTGGGTTTAGTATAGATTTGGAAGATCCACTTATATCTGTACAATTTCTTTGGACATTTGTGCGAACAAAATATAAAATATTTTTATCAGGGATTGAATGCTTCAATATATGGAAAAAAGTGTTGCTTAGACTAAAATTAATCAAATCAACAGGTGATTTGAAATATAAGAGTGAGTACGATTTAGAGATTGGTTCAAAACCAAGAATAAACCCATCTAAGTCTATGATTAGTCTTTTTCCTTCAATTGACGATTTTTTGCTAATGGTAACTTTGGCAACTATTCGTTATAGTGATGGAAAGTTTGCGACAGATTTCACTGGAAAAAATGATTTTTTCTCATTAGCACTGATTAAAGAGAGAATGACACCATTAATACATTCAAACATTAAATATTATGTTCCAAAACTTATAAAAATGTATCCGCCTTCATTCAAATACAAAGACTCATTAGTTTCAGCAGCGTTGATATACAGGCTTATTTATTACTGTACTGGTGATATAATTTCACCAAGAGAGGCATGGGAAATATGGGGTTTGGTAATGATCATGGGTGGTGGGGGATTTATAGCTGAATACACTGATATTTTTGAGCAAGTTATACTGACCCAAAATACAGAAGATAATTTTCCAGAAGAGAGGAACTTTTTTACAGTTTTGGAAAAGTTGTCACTATTCCAGAGTCCACCATGGGGTGTTAGGTTTCCACCGATTTATGAAAACAATGAAAGTACTCTGAGGGATCACCCTTTATTTAAATTCTTTATTTCAAAAGGTTATTCTTTGCCTAACAAGAACATGAAAGACAATGAGGGCATTGCTATTATTTACCACATTTTCCACTATTATCTAAACATTTTTATTTCAATTGACACATCAAAGGATATATGGATGATAATAAAGAGATGGCTAAATGTTTCCCGTGAAATTAACATCTCAAACAAGGTTAAATTTGTACAATATAATGGTTATACAACAAATAGAAATATGATAATCGAAAATATAAATAGCAGTGAACTTCCTAAATGGGCTTCTGGTGTTAATTATATCGATGTAAACTCCGAAATAATGCTGACATATATTGAAGAATTTGAATATGAATTTCCTTACATTGTTACGTGCCCAGATGGTGATCTTGTATTAAAAAATAATGGTCAGGGTGGAAAAGGCAGGAGTGGTATTAACAGAAACCAACAGGTAGATCGCCTTGCAGTTAGGATAGCTAAAGAGGTACATATGCTACTACCATCAATAAAATTCGGTAACATTTGCGAGCTTGCTTCTTCATTATCTTTGAAGGCACCAATTGGAATAAAACTACGATCTAAATATATTGATAGAATAAACAATAATATTAATACAGATTCGCAGGATAACCCTAAATCAATATTCAGTGATGAAGTCGTCGGAATAGAGTATTGTATCAAGGGCATTTTAAATTTGATTCATGGGTCTGAAGAGGAAAAAAATGCTTATAGTAGTGGAATGTCAATAGTTTCAAAACATTTTTTAGAAATGGCTTGTCAAAGAATACTAAAGTCTCCATTGAAATGCTCTTTAGAATTCCCATTTTATTTCCCTTTTGAAACCTCTGATTTTTTCAATACGTTTGCAGGTAATGTTGCCAACGTAATGAGTTCAACTTTTATGGGAAAAACCAATTTTTATAATCAAGTAATTGGAACTATTTGGGATGGGAAAATTCAATCAATTACCAAAGAGAGAGAATTTCCATCAGTTTATAGGCTATATAATCCAAAATTTAATCCAGAGAGTTTGTGCAAGTTTGTTGAAGGGTTTGTAAATCCTGCAATAATTGACTATTTTCGGGTGAAAACTCAGGAACATATTGAAAAAAAGAGAATTTCAGAAAGAGAGAAACAAAAGATAGCAAGTCAGACTAAAAAAAGGTACTTTAATAAAATAAAAGGTGGCATAGGAGATAAATTATTTACAAATGATCTATATTCACTAAAAAAAATAATAAATACTCATAAAATTCCAAAAGGAGCATTGCTAAGCGAGTGGAAAAAGTTTGTAATAGATGAAAACACCATCTCTTCATTAATCACGAGAATGTTTAAAAGACAAAGTGACTTTGAACAAGTCTGCATAAAAAGGCTTGATGCCTTTTTAAGAGAGGGTAACCTGCAATTTCATCCAGTCATTGTTGAGTACAATTTATACAATGAATTTCTTATTAACAAAAAGCAAAAATCAAGGAACTTCTTCAAAAAAATTTCTAGAGACGACAAACTCGACCCAAGTTTAAAAGAAATAGTTAATTTCATGATTTTTAAACATGATATTCCGGAATTAGTTCCGGAATTAATCGCCCAAGAACTTGTTCATAGTGACATTTTTACAAGAGAGGATTTACAATTTAAAAATATGATAAATTGGTATATTAATGACTCGTGCCAAAAAGCATATAGATTGATATCACAAAGTATGACAAATAGAGTCAAAAGGAATTGCTTTGACAAATTTTCCAGTTGTTTCAATTTCATAGAAAATTCACCGAAACCTGAGGAAGACCACCGTGTTGATGAAAAAAGTTTAAGAGAGTATAGAGAAAGTGAAATGAAAATTGTGCAGGAAGCACTTGAATTTGGATTAGCGACTTTGTTTGGGAATTATAATATAGATTTGAATATATCAAAGTTAAAGACTAAATTTGTGCATAACAAATCTAAACTTGCGGACGCCACGCCTTATACAAACATATTAAATAAAATGTTTCTTCTTACAAATGCTGCATTCATATGCATTCATTTTAGTGATAATATGCTGTCTATCAGTCGTGCTGATGCATTAGCTGCCGCAAAGGTAGCCTCTAAAGTATTAATGAATTACTATTTTGATGGAGAGGTGATTGGGGACGATTTTAAGTCCATTAATAAAAATGAGAATAATTATTATAATGTAAGAAGCGTTGATCTATACGAAGAAGTTACTTCACGTGAAATTAGAAAGGATTTTTATAAGGAAATATGTGGTAACCCACAAACTACGAATTTTGCATACGAAATTATTGAGACATTAATAAGACATAAAAATGGGATTGAATCCTACTATGATGTGGTAGATTGGGAGAAAAGCTATTTGGAACCAGATGTTGCTTGTCAAATTGGGGAGATTATATCAGAAAAACATAAAACAATTGCTTCAATTGGAATGTTGGATGAAAATACGAGGTGTGTAGACTATATTGCTGATAAAATGGATTATATCCCACATATTCCTGTACCTGCTTGTACTTCTGTACACAGATTATTGGAATGCGAAGATGACAACAACAATTACAACTTAATTTCAACAATAATATTAAGTAACTTACTTATAGATAAACAAACGAATACCGAGTTGTCTAATGAAGTTTGCAAACTTTCAAGAATAATGCAATTATATCATATATTACCAGATTTCTCAGCAAATTGTTATAATTTGTTGGATAAAACATTTAATGTTAACAGCTTTTTTTTGAGAGAGTATAAACTCTCTTCTGAAAAGAAAAATGATACCTTCGAAAAAATATGCAATGAGCTAGACATCTCACATTCGTGTAACGGTGTATCACACCAAAAACTCAGGGAAGATGTTGAAAAAGTTGGGAATACAATAATTTTTCAAATAATGAATGAGATGTCCGAATACAACTTGTATTTTGGGAAAAATGTGTATTGTGAGGTGGCCGAAGGGATTGCTAAATCTGACATTTGGAATTGTTTCACACAAGTAGAGGAACTGTTAAGTAAATATACTTATTTTGAATTTCCTGATAACTTTGAAAAAACCATTTGTCTAAAGATGAACCTTTGGCCAAGAAAGTGCGAAACAGAGGCTTTTGAGAATCATTCAATATTTTCAGTATATTTGTATGATAATGTTTTAATTCCATTACAGGATAAAAATTATGGAGGAATAAATGCTAAAGGGATGTATTTTACAGATATATGCGAAATACTCGAAAAAAATTATAAACAAAATAGGGAAAGTGAGGCATTTTCCGATATAAAAATAAATCCAAAAGAATTTTGCACTGAAGTTCTTGGTGAAAATAGTATTTATGTGAACTTAGAAAGCAAACTGGCAGATGAGATGAAAAAGTGCATAGATATAGTAAGTACGGACTTATTGAAAATTGCGAATGATCAGTTAAATTTGGAATTCTTTGATCAGAACAATGATAAACTCTTTAAACCAACTGTTTTTTTACCATTTTATATTGTAAGTGACTTCACTGATTTGTTAATTAATAACTACAGATTACCTCCGAGAGTAACAATAATGTCAATTGCGTTTAGTGTAGCAATAAACAGAGCAAATCCAACCGGTCAGGTATATGTTTCTTCAACACTTGCCATAATTTTTATTTCATTAAAAGTGCTATTTTTTGTTGAAACAGACGAGAGTAGCGATTTAATTAAAAATTGTGTTGAAGTTAGCTCAAGCAAAATTTCACCAACTCCAACCCATGAATACAATGTAGAAATTTGTGAAAACGCAATTAATACCTACCAAAACAAAAAATTGAATGAAGATGTTTATCTGCTTTATTCAATAAACGAAAAGGTTTCATCATATTATACAACACCTTTTACATCTCGTGCTATTGAGTTGGCATCTAAGGAATATATTTTTAAAGTTTTAAGGGGGAAGCCGTCACTAGATATTCAAAAAGTATATGAAAAAATATTGGATAAATATGTTGACTATATGTTCGAAAATATTTCTGGTACTTATAAAGAAAAAGATAGTGATGGGGATGAAATGACAATTTGCACTTTTAAAAGGATTACTTTTAGTATTTACAGAGATGGAAAAAGTAAAGAGGAAAGAAAAGAGGATAATTTGGACAAATTTTTGTCTCAAAATACTTATGATATTGAAATTGATGGTAATGCAAAAAATAAGGTGCTTAAAGCCATTAAAATGTTTAATTTTCTTTTGGAACTAAAGAGAATCGGAGCAATTCAAATTCACAATCCATATATGCCGATCTCAAAAATGATAAATGAAATAAGAGTGGATTCCTTGTTAAGTTATCTGCCACCTGATTTAGCTAATTGGTTAGTAACATTTGAAAATTTAGAATTTGCAAAATATCTATTTGTAGTACCAGTTGACTATGAGGGCGATTTTGGACCCCTTGGAAAATTTGACCAAGAAAATAGTGAATTGAAGAACGTTTTGGAACGAGAGGGAATATTTTTAAGTAATATTAGGCATTCGAGCATAAATATTCAAGCAATTAAAGATGCAACTAAAAAGCAGATTTCGCCATTTATATTATCCTCAACTGCGTATTTTCTAATCGTTTCCATTGGAGAAGTTATAAACTATGGGTTTAGACTATCAACAAATCCTTATTTGTTCAGGAATTCAATCAAAAAATTCATTGTCAACGAGGAGCTTTTAAATTTAGTTCGTCCTAAACACAAGATGGGTTCAATAACATTTTCCAGAAAGCAATTTACTGCAGTTGAAGCGATAGAATACTTTATAAATGAAAAATTATCAACATTAAGACTCAAAGTAGACTTTCATTGGAACGATATAAATATAACAGAGGATTTTCACAAAGATAGCTTATATAACTTTGATGGGAAATTAGATTCAAATTCAATGAAAGTGGCAAGAAGAAGAATTTTTTGTGATTTAATGACAAAACAACTACTTTATGCCGCAGAAACGCAAGAGAATCCGTTTTTTGAATGCAAAATATTCCAATATGTGAATAATGCCTATAAAGAACAAAAAGTTCATACTGAAGGTAAGACATTCAAAATTTGTTCATTTACTGGAAAGGCCACAAAAGCAAAAAAAATTGGTGAAAATGAATCAAAAAAACTAACATATGAATACTTAAGCTTTTTGCTTCGGGGGAATACCACAAGCATTCATTCCTTAAGTTACGCAACCAAACTATCACCTGAGGTAATTTTACGTGCAATTGGAAGAATTTACGGTCATTGCTTAATATTTGAAGAACCAATGAATTTGAACTTCCATGATTTCATGTTTAAACACTTAATAGATGGCGATGCCTACTTCGAAGCTGATATTAAACGTTTTTTTGAGCCAAGAATATCAACATTTCAAAAAATAATTACAACTTCCTACAAGGACTTGGACATTAAAAAATATCCAACACCTAGAATGAACTTCGAAAATTCGAAAAAACGCATCATTGGTGAAGAAAATATTTATTATTACGTAGATAGTGATGAATACAATGCAAATTCAAATATTATGGGAAAAACAGGGCGACATAAAGAGTTTGTAAGAGTAAAAAATTTCAATAATCTGAGGTTCCTAAAAAGAAATATAACGAAATTTGTACTTCACGACAAATTTGAAGTGGAGTTAAATAGCTTTATTGCAGGCGTATCGGACATCATCCCAAAAAGATTTTTTAGGGCATTTATGCAGCCAAACTTATCCTATTATGTCCAGGGATATATTGGGAAAAATTTAAACGATATAGCAATCAAAAGTGCAGTGTCAAAGTTTTTCTTCGTGGAAGACAATGAATTGTTATTGCCCCACAAATCCAAGCTTTTTAACTACTTCATTACAGCAATAAATTCGCTGTCTCTCGTTGACATCGGATATTTTTTCTCTATTTTTGTAAACAGATTCACAACATTATTACCTACAGCGTATATAGGTAGAATCAAAGTTGTAGAGGCGCCTAAAAATAGTGAGGTAAACCCTACTAATAGGATTATTATTAATCCTCTACAATTAACTGTTTACATTCCATTTTACAGTTCTTATAGTGAATACGAGAAAAACGTTGATAAATTGGTAGAAAATCAAAAGAAAATATTAAATCCAATAATAAAATAATTAACATATAATTATTAAATTTAAATTTACGTTTTTTTAGTTAATTAGTAACATGTATGTGATAATTATCAATAAGAGAAAATATTAGGTAATTCTCTATGCGCATTTACAGATTTAGGAGTGTGAGGGGTGTTTGTTAGCGCTTAAATGCCAATTTATGCAAAAATATATCTGATTACTCGATTTTTTTATTATATCATTTCAACATTTATAGAACCTACATCTATTTCAACTTAAATATTTTTGATTAGGATGGTCAGGGATACAAGATTATATGATATTATCGGTGTTGATCCTGATGCAACAACTTCTGAAATTAAGAGGGAGTACAGGATCAGAGCACTTTTATTGCATCCTGACAAGAATAACAATGATGAGGTGAGCAAGGAAAGATTTCAGGAGCTACAAAATGCCTACGAAATCTTAAGAAACGATGAATCGAGAAAGACTTACGATGAAACTGGGATTATTGAAGGGGAGGAAGAAAATACAAATTTTAACAATATAGTGGAATTTTTCACATCGTTTTCAAGAAGAATTACAGAAGAGGATATTGAAAATTATAAAAGGAACTATCGTGGGTCCGAGGAAGAATGGGAGGATTTATCTAGTTTTTACCACCGTTTCAATGGCTCTTGTAAACACCTCCTAGAATACATACCATTTGCTGAGCCTGATGACATAGAGTACTATCTGAATTTGATTGAGACTGCAATAAGAGACGGTAGACTTCCTTCTAGAGCTGAATTTGACACTTCAAAAAAGTATTTAGAGAGGAAAGCCAAAAAATACAAGAAATCCAAGAAATATAAGAGTAAGGAACAAGAAGAGGAGGATGTAAACAAACTCATTCGCGAGCTTAGAGAAAGGTCAAGGAGAAGGATTGAAATAATCAGCCAAATTATCGCAAAACATGAACACGGGTACCCAAAAGATATGGACGAAGAAGTTTATGAGACTCTTTATGCAGAAATGATTAAGGATGGGAAGCGTTTTAGGCGCTAGTTCTACTTTAGGATTTTCTAATAACTATTTATCCATTTGAGCAAGAATTTATTGTATTTAGATTTTGTTTTTTCTAGAGGTGTTTGTAGTAAGATAGTTACTATGGTGTTATTTTTGGTTGGGGTAGGTTTGAATAACGAGAAGGACTTAACCTTAAGAGGTCTAGAGTTGATTGAGAAAGCAGATAAAGTGTATTTTGAGTCATATACATCAATTCTTTCCCCAGGTGCAAATATAATAAATTTGTTAAAAGAGAAGAAATTGATAGAAGCAGACCGTAAAACTATTGAAGAAAATTGCGATGGTATTATTGCGGAAGCAAAAGAAAAGAATATTGTATTGCTGGTTGTAGGGGATCCATTCTGCGCCACTACACACTCTGACTTGGTATTAAGATCTTATGAGCAGGGTGTTAAGGTTGAGGTTGTGCACAATGCAAGTATTATATCAGCTATCGGATGCACAGGCTTGCAGGTATACCGTTTTGGTGAAACTGTTTCAATTCCTTTTTTTGAAGATAATTGGAGGCCTAAAAGCTTCTATGACAAAATCAAATCGAATCTAGAGAGAGGTCTACATACATTGTGTCTCTTAGACATAAAGGTTAAAGAACAGACAATAGAGAACATGATGAAGAACAGACCTATTTTTGAACCGCCGAGATTCATGACAATTAATCAGGCTATTTCACAGATATTGGCTATAAAGGAGGAAGACAACTCTAGTTTGCTGTCTCAGGACTCTCTCGGATTTGGAGTGGCTAGAGTGGGTTCTGAGGATCAGTTAATTGTTTCAGGAACTCTAAAAGAACTCATTCACACTGAATTTGGAGGGCCTCTCCATTCGCTCGTTATATGTCATCCTGACCTCCACCTAGTTGAAAGACGCTTTTTTGAAATAAACAAAAAGCAGTGACAGTAAATTTCTTTTTCAAAAATATAAAATTTATTATTTCGTTTCATTAAACTAATTTTAAGTAGATAAATTAGTAAGGCGTAATTGCAAATGTTTTTATTAGCTTAAAGGAAGATGGCAAAAATGTTTGTTCCATTGTTAAAATGCATTTATATCCTGCTTTTTTAAAAATTTTGTAAAAACTGTCTTCGGTCCTTATAATACTGAAGTCACTTTGGTCTACTTCATCTTCATGGCTTGTATTGTCCTTTATACATACAACTTTTCTGTTGGAGCTATTTTTTGGATCACCGGTGAGGAATGAGTTCTTAATCCTTATCAATAAATCTATAAATTCTTCATCGGATAGATATTGTGTTGCCCATTGAATCCAAATAAAGTCGTACCTACTATCACAAGGAGGAGTGAAATCTTGTAGGTTTGAGTGAATAGCCTTCGAACAACCGGGATTATTTTTTACGGCAACGTTTAGGTGTCTTAAGACCGGTTCGTTCAAATCCATCCTTTTACAGTGCCTGATTAAAACTGGAGTCACACGGCCAATTCCGCATCCAGCATCAATACCATATTCAAATAACTCGTCCTCACCCATTGAGATTTGTTTTTTTAGAGTTTTAATGAAGAATTGTGTATTATCAATGTCAATTTCATGAATGTGTATAAAACCATCAAGCATGCCTTCATTTGTGGATGGTTTGCTGTCCCAAAACATTTCAGATACCCTTGTCATTGTATTTTCATTTTCGGACCTTGAACATTCCTTTATTTACCAATAAAAAATATGTTGCCTTGTATGTCACGCGGTCTGTTTTGATTATTCCAATAATAAAATTAAACTTGAATTTCTAGTCAGTTTCGAAATATTTAATAAATCCTGTCATAAATAATAGTTAAAATAAGTTCTGATTATATTTAGATTAAATGTTATCGATAATAGACGTACCTTCGTAGATATACTTTTACTACATTTTATATTGATATTTTGATTACCTTTATCTTTTAGTATTTTAATAATAATTCTCCGTTTGTTGTATTTTAGTGATGCAAAAACAAATGAAAAAAGTAAGGTAGTAAATAGTGTTGCAAGAAAAATACTAGTTTTTACTATAACTTTTCCTTTAGTGAAAGGTTCTTTGAGTCTTTGAAATAATGTGCGATGTGTAGAAATGTCATCTTTTGAGCTCTCATTGATGCAGTTTTTAAAGTCAACAACTGCAGTATTTCTACAGGAACCTTCAAATATAAGATTTTTGAGAGGATAGTCAATATTGCTTTTTTTATCTGAGTCAATTATCATCATTGAAGTAGTATCACAAACAACCCCCATTTTTGGTTTGACAGTATATAACCTTTTATTCGACTCATCAAGTAATTTTATTGGAAAATTGCACTTATACCTCCCTTTTGTGCTCAAATACATTCTCCCAATAAAACTCATTGTATTGCCATTATTACAACTAATATTCGAAATATTGTATTCATTGTCCTGCTTAATAGTCAGCAAAATCGACCTAGCTTATTTGTTATTGATTATGAAGTTGGCTAAATCATATACTTACCGATGTTTTAAATTGTTCAGCTCAAGGGAAAGAATGAAATATGGAAGAATATAAAAAAATAAAACAGAATATATTTTCATATTATTGAGTTTCATTTGGAGAGTAAATTTTTTTTAAACTAATGAAAAATTAAAAATAATTGCATGAATATACCGCAGTATTTAAAAAAATGACATGTATTTAAATTAATTCTAGAGTATTAGAATGCAAAATGAACCGCATATTTAATTCTAATGAAAAAAAAGTTGAGTAAAAGGCATAAAGTTATGTTTAACAAGGTGAGAATAATTTATTTAGACTAAAAATTTCAGCCGCCGAAACAGGGTCAACAATTTCCTTTAAAAGATTCTGAAATATAATTACACAATGCTAAGTTTTTATATTTAACAATATGGTAGTTGTCTCGTATTAATTGTTTGCATTTGTTTGATTTTAAACCAAATCTATCTCTCAAAATGGAAAGAGAATATGAATATCCAGAGGACTGGAGGGCTTTTTCAAAAAAAGTAGAGAACGAAACAGCAGATCCGAAAAACAAAGTGTACTGCGTTTTGTTAATTGGGCCAAAAAATAGTGGAAAGACCACATTTCTGATGGAGAATATAAAGGCTGTTGTGAATAGTAATCCAAGTTCACATGTTTATATTTTGGACTGCGATTTAGGTCAACCTCTGATTTCACCACCAAGTTGTGTAAAATTAGCTAGGTGGACTCAGACTGAATTTAGTATAAGTGAAAGGAATATTAATATTGTACCAGATTTGATGTTTTATGTTGGTGGCAATAGTCCAATAAACTATCCTCTAAGATACATAAAAATTGTAAGAGAGTGCATACACTACGTGAAAAATTTAAAAGGAAAAAATAATATTTCACTTTTTTTGAATCTTCCAGGTTGGATCACAGGTGTAGGGTCTGAAATTTTATCAATAATAACATCACTTTGCATTAAGATATCAAATAGAGTTATTATAGGATTTACAAAAGAAGTTGAAGACAGTAAATTGATGGATGATGAAAGTATTAATATGAGTAAATTATTTAATGTATTTCGGATGAAAGATCGTCTTGATACGGATTTTTTTGTCCAGGGATGTGAAAAAGCGGATATATTTATGACTCAACTAAGTGATTTGCCTATTAATCAAGAAGACAATAAAGAAGTGTCAAATAATTCTAATATACTGGCATACTTTGATAGTTATATTTGCTATTTTTCAATGGAATTACGTGGCACATCTAGAGTAATTCACTATCCTTTCAGTTCAATTTGTGTAATACCGTCATTAAATACCACAGTAAATTCTTACCAACTTCAATATCATGTGGAGAATAGATTGACTAATTCAATTGTTGGATTATGTATTTTTAGAGATGAAGAAAACAAGTATATACCAGACTTTTCAGAGACAAACGAGTTGAATATCCTTGAAACTGATATGTTCTTTCCATGTATTGGGTTTGGTATTATTCATCATGTTAATTACAAATCAAAAAAGATAGTAATTGTTGTTCCAGATTATATTCCATCGAGTAATATATTAGAGACTAATGTGATTCAACTCACAGAAATAGTGCTGCCATATCATTATTCTTTTTATTCGTCGAGTCCATATATTTGTAAAAGGTATAACATTATTCAGGGAAGCTACTCAGGTGGGAAAGTCCCATGTAACCGAAAAAACGTTAAAAGAAAGATACACAATATTTAAAATATCTAGAAATTTATAAATATGTTTTTTTTATTTATTGGTTATTTTATGAACAAGATTAATAAAACTCATCATTGTTTTGCAATCAAAATCACAAATGTTATCTGAGTTGCAAAAGAATATTGCACAAATATTTTTATATGGGATTATTATTAGTTCATTCTTCAATTGACGATCTGTTAGGAAAAGAACATTTTTCCCCCTAAGTATTTGTTTAGAATTTAAAACGAACTTTCTCCCCCATAAACTCAGAGAAATACTGTCTGTATTCTCAGTATTTCCCAATAACTCTTCTATAGCCTCAAATACGTAATTTTCAGTTTTTGGATGTAGAGACGTTTTAATTTCCCACTCCTTTGCTTCAATATCCTTTTTCCCTATGATAATTCCACGATTGTCTCTGCACCATAGGGGAATTACGGAGGTGCAAAACTTATCCCAACTATTTGTGTCAACATCATTCGGTATTTCAATATTTACTGCCTTTCTTCTGATATTATCTCCACAGTTTTTGATCTTTCTTTTATTTTTTGGCTTTATCACCCTATTTGTAGATAGTAAAGTTTTCGTTGGGACGGTAACACTATTCGGTCAGTTGAACAGTTTGAAAACACAAACTTACCTTTTTGGACTCGATTTTTCATCTTCAATGTTGTTTCTAACCTCTACCATGTTTTCTCCTGCTTTCACACTTTCTTTTGATTTTCATTGATTTATTTTACTAAGCAATTTTTTACCGCGTAATTACACAATTTTTTTTTGATCTTACAATAGAACCTCATGGATTTCAAGAACAAACTAAAAACAGCGAAAAAGAAGATAACAGGTGTGTTGATTAAACTGGCTGAAGATGAGGAAATACTCAGACAAACAGCAATAGCAGATGTGGGAATACTTCTCAGGGAAAACAAGGAGTGTGACGCTTTAGAGGATGTTAAAAGCATTCTTATTGAAATTTTGATGAACATTATAATTTATTCGTCTGTAAATGAACAAATTAAGGATCTAAGTAAATTCATCTCTGATATACCTGAGATATCGAATTTATCTGACTATATTCGTTCTCAATCAATGGATGTTTTACTGGAATCAAAATGCTACAGTGAAATTGACATTTTCAGAAGATTGTTGGGAAGCACAATTCAAAACTCAAAAACTGTTACTTGCAAATTTATTATTCCAGTAACTGTATTCAGACCACTTATTGGTGAAATTGTCTCAAGTTACAATAATGATCGACAATTATTATTGGAAGTTGTCAATTTTCTCTACTTGAGCACGCACTGTATAAGTGTTTGTGTTGAAAAATGCCTTAAGTTGAATAAATACGACTTATTAAATGAAATATTGAGTAAATTGCTGCCAATAGTCGATAACAACACAAAAATTAAAGTGTTTGCTAGCATAAATATGTACTTGTTAAAATATCATTTGGAAATAGATTCAAATGGTAGATGTCAAAATGATAAGATACAGTGTTTAATATTATTGCTATTAATGAACACTAACTACGAATACTCTCTACTAAGTACTTTAGTTTCAATAATATCACAACTGAAAATAAAGGAAAAGTTCTGTACACTACTGTGCTTGTTTGTTTTGTTGACTCTAGTTAAAATTTTTGGAGGTTCAGAGCTTATAAGCAAATTATCCAATTCAATTGAACTTCTGAATATATTAAAATTTGTTCTTAGAGATGGAGGTATTACAGAACTTAAGCACGAAAAAATATTTAACATTGTGAATCTAATTGTTATAACAATGTCGATTTTGTTATTAAAAACTACAAATGTAGACGAATTTGAACTTATTTCAGAAATTATTGAAGATATTGCGAGTGAATTCGAGCAGGTCAACACTTTACCATTTATTTCATCCCTGATTTATCACATAAAGGGTGATTTAGTTAAAGATAACTCTCTCTGTAGTAAATCAAAATGTATTCTATTTAAAATGTTAAATGTTAATAAACTTGAGGACCTCTCAAATATTAAAATCAACGTTCATGAATTACTTACAGTTTCTGCAGATAAAACCGATGGGGAAATAAATAGTTTTCTAGAAAAACACAACTTTTTGACTGTAATTGAAGAAAATACCTTAAGTCTATTAAAGTCATATATTTATAATAGCCTCCACCTTGGCTTGCGTTTTGTCCAACTGCAAACAAATATAGAGTCTCGATCTTTTGATATAAGTATTAATGATGAAATTTACTATTTTGTAGTTGGGTGTACAATTATGAAATATTATCTTGGAACTCCCTTTTATTCTGATAAGTTGAGTAATTTATTAAGAAAAATGGTAACAAATGAATGTAACCACCAAATCAAACTATTTGATTCTATTTTTCCAGCTTATGAATTCTTGCTTAGAAGGTTTGAAAATGATAAAGATTATATTGATTTATTGGATTCAACTTGTAACTCTCTTCTATCATTTGGAAACAACAAAAATATTCTTCCGGTAGTTTATAATAGAATAAAAAGAATAACTAACTATGATGGTAAAATTCTGAGAAAACTGTATTTACTTTTTACAAAAGGCGAATTGTCGTTCTCAAAGTTGGAGGATGACTTAATTAACCAAATTAATTTAGAATTATCTGAATCCAATACAGAATGGCATTACAATGAGACGAGAGGCTTTAGAACACTTTTTTGCATTCTAAGATTCAAGCCTGACATAATAAACGAGATTTTCATTGAAAAACTGCAACAGGGATTGAAGTCTATCAATAAACACGTAGTTTCGGCTTCTCTTCATTGTTTAATCGAATTGTGTAAATTTGAAATCTTTGACTGTGACAAAACCATCAAAATATTATTCGGATTATATTCAAATGCATTAATAACCGAAATAAGGTTATCGGATAACATCACACCACTTGTAGAAGTCAAAAATCAAAATTTTGGATTTAATTACAAACATTTTCCTATTCAAGTTTTATCTAGTTTTCTTAGACTCTTTAACGTATATTTATGTGAAAATTGGCCCTCTGAAAAAAATTCTTTTAAAAAGGTTCCAAATAATGTTTTCTATATTTTAACACTAATAATACAAATAATTAGAGACAATAAAGGTTCAATTTCGATGTATTCCTTAAATATTATCTCTAATTTATTTCGAGAATATTTTTACAAAAATAATAAATTGGACGAAAAACTTCAAGATTTCATTATTTGCTGCATTGATAATTGTTTTGATTCAGAAATAAATAATTTATTTCATTTATTGGAATTAATCGACTCATTTATATCAATGAATAATGTAGATCTTGAGATAAACAATTTAAACTTCATTACAGAAAGTTTATCTGGGCCAGTAAAGACTATATTAAATTTCGAGCTAGAACAAGAGATTTATAATTCAAAAAAATATAATGGTATTAATTACAGTTTTTCCTTATTCAGCATTAGTATTAAGAACCAATTTAATTATGACAATAAAAGTACTGCAGTACTAATAAACGAGTCAAATATTGATGAATCCCGTAATATCATAAAAGGTAAACTATCTGCATTAAAAAAGAAGGTTACGCACAATTATTGTATTCAAGAAATAATAAATTTTTTACTTTACGATGTTAAACAGCTAAGGATAGAGGTTATAAAAGATTCGGATGAAATAGAAATAGATTTATTTAGACTGAAATTCTTAAAGGACATATTTAAAATAATAAAGAATATCAAACTGTTGGTTTCAACTACATTCCAGTGGCAAATGATGTTTCAATTTGTTAACATATTTAGAGAATATTTCAATCAATTGAATTTTATCGCCCTGGAGTTGATCCCAAGATCTAAGAGTAAAAGAATAATCTTAAATATTGAAGACGAGACATTCATGTTATTTTATTTTTTTTTATCATATTTACCATCTTTTAAAAACCTGGAAACAATAGTTGAAAACCATTTGGATATTATAGGGAAGGTTTTTGAAATCAGAGGGAAGGAAAAACAACTTTTTGATGAATTGTTTATCGATAATCAATCAATTCTAATAATTATGCTTTCAGGACTTGTTGTTTTGAGATATGACTTGTTATCTGATATCTATGAAAAATACATATCAAACGTTTTCAATATTGAAGTATTTCCAAATAAACTATTCAACTCATTTGTTAATTGCGAAGCTCTTATTAAGAGATATTTTTCGAAGAAAACTGTTTTAATTGACCAACTTACTGACCAAAAGCAAGAGACTAAAGATAGATTCGGGTCATATATAGTATTTTGTGATCATACTTATTATTTAAACAAGGAAATTTCTGCAAACGAATTTATTTGTATATTACTGAGATATACTTACCAACATTCGAAAGGAGACTATGAACAAACATTAAAGAAATATTTTCTTTTGCAAACTCAAGAGCAACCTATTAAGATATCTTTAAAAGAAGACGGCGATAATTCAACAGAAGTATTAGTATTTTCGAATGAAAATTTGATAAACAACTATTGTTTTGGATTATTTTCGTTTTTCGATATTATTTTTGATAATTTTTCTGAGAAAGATGAAATTTTAAACCAAGTAATTTATTACTACAATTTAACAAGAAATAACAAAGAAGTAAATGTTGTAAACTTGATTTTTCAGACTGTATGCTCGGTTAAACTGTTCGAGTGTGATATTTTAAATATTAGTCAACTCTTTTTGTTCGTTAACGAAAACTTTTTGATGAAAAATGACTATTTCGAGAATAAGAATAATGATAAGAATGTAGGCATATTGATAAAAGCCTTTTGTTTCTCATATATATATTACAATATTAATAAATCCGCTGATTCAAAGAATAATCTAAGAAGTGATCAACTAAGTAAGCTAAATGAACACTCATCAATAATGATGAATATCCTGAAATATTACATTTTGACCAAGTTTTTTGAGAACATTAATAATAATGAAACACAATATTATATTGTTTCATCGATCTTATTAATTAGAGGTTACTATTGGGTACCTTGGAGTACGTTTTTAAATAAAAATCAATTTTTAAATATTGACACATTGAATGAATTATGTGGAATTATCAATAAAAATCAAATTACTTCTGTTAAAAAGGAAGTGTGTAAGAGTATTAATGATAATCACTCTAATATAGATACTTTTATGGCTAATTGTATAAATGACCCAATAAAAATTAGCATCTCTGCGCTGTTTCTGTTCTCTCAAACAAATAACTTGTCAAATTCACTTGAAAATAGAAGCAGCTATCACAATAGAGATAATTACTTTGAGATGAAAATATTAAATAGGAATTCAATGCTTTTTGCAGTCATTTACAAGCTGGATATTGTTACTAGGAATGCTATTTCAATAATTTCTAGTAATTACTTTGAAAATGGGACATACAATTGTACCCTCATTAATAAATTGGTTTTTATCGGAGTTATTTTAAATTCTCTTGGATCTAGTAATGTTTGCGATAATTTTACCAATTTTAATATATCAGAAACACTTGAATCTTTGTTATTTAGAATAGCCATTCCATTGTTAAAATCAAGAGAATTTCAAACGATTAATAGTGGATTTGTCGAATGGTTTATTTTAAGGTTGACGAATTTTGTCTCATCATATTTAATTTCAAACAATAGTTTTTCCTCGAAGATAATTTACTTTGGAAACCATATGATTGATTACTTTATTAAAAATTCACTGGATAATAAAATCATAATGCTTTCATTTACAAGATTAATTGGCATTATCATTTCAGCATTTGATTCAGATATCTACCTATTAAAAAACTTCACAGTTAATTTTTTCAACAAGCTACTTAAATTCAGAGATTTTGAAATGTACGTTTTGTCTGGATTGATAAATATTATTGAAATATTTAAAATTAATGTCGAAAAAAGAAGAAATTCTCTGGTTATAAAAATAAGCAACGTTGTAATTGATTTACTAAGTGAAATAACATTTAATAGTAAAATTATAAGTAATGAAATAATTTGCAACTCTTTGGAGTTGTTAGTTACGTTATTATATGATCATTTTTCTCAAATTAGTTCGGATAAACTCAAAAATTTCACTTCAAGCATTAACCCATTAATTTTTAGTAGACTAATATTGGATAATAAGGTTTCAGTTGATATTCTGCACGATTACTATTTAAATATGAGCTTAGAACCGACTATTCATGAAGTAATCTCACTTGTAATTATTTACAAGTTGTGCATTAGACAAAGTGTTTCATATGAAAACCAAATACTCAATTTTTTGTATTTTGACTTGGTAAATTCAGTTAAAGCATCAAAAAAACAGATGTTAACAATTACTTTATTGTTATCTTTTCTCATGATTGACGATATTGAGGAAACACTGATGAATAATCCATTTGTTGATAATTTGAAATACTGCTCTTCCAAGTTGGAGAATAAAGAAAACAACTGGGATGACATACGTAATTTCTTTTTTTTAGATAAAGTAAATGATCCTATTGTTGAAAGCTGGCAAAAAATGTTCATTAATGATGATGGAATAACATTCCTATCCGACAATTATCATTCAATCAAGGAATTTCCGCAGGTTTCTATAGATACAAACTATTATTATGGCGAGGAGTTCCTTTCTTGGAGTTTACATGAATACCCTGAAGTTTTCCTAGGAAGAATACATAATAAAAGCACGAAGAATAACTGGAGAGAGTTAGTTTCAAGCCTATTTCACAATCAGATACACGTTGTAAATTCCTCAGAATCAACAACTTGTGAACTCCAAACGGAACATATCACTCGAATATCATACATTTTGTTGGTTAGAGTTGAGAGTGATATACGAGCAACGTACAGCCAGTATAAAAACGCATTGATTAAAATTATAAAGGAATTAGAAAAGCAATAAATTCTTAATAATTACAGGATTTCTTCCCTTGGATCATATCTTGCTCTTGTTGCGACTGGAACATATTCTCCAAGAGAATTGTTAATTCTTTTGTTATCTGCTTGTATAACAGCATCAGGAACAACTGTTGCAAAACTGCTGACAAAATTTTGGGAGACTTGTGGCCCCTTAGTATAGACTAAATCTCTAATTTTTTGTTGAAGCTTGGTTCTCATGTGAATCAAAGTTCTCTCTGTACCCCTTAAATAATTAACATTTGAAACAACTACATAAAATAAAGTTCGAATATTCTTAGTTAACGGCATTATCATCTCAAAGGAGACTCTAGATATGTAAAAGATCGGAGGTAGTATCATAACAATTCCCATTGTTGTTATTATCTTCATGTTAAGGCTAGTACCACTCATAAATATAATTGAGAAGAGTATCCCATAAAGAAAACTTAATGTTGGTAATAAACCAATAATAACGAGTATTCTAAAGGAAGCCAATACGTCTGTTGCTCTTATTTTGACCTTAGAATTTGCAAGTGCCTTTTTTCTATGCCTTTCGGCCATCATTGCTGGAATGTAGCGAATAGGTGCCCAGAGTGGAAAGAATGAACCACCGAGAATACTTACCAGTATCAATAAGAAAAACTTAGTTACAATTAACTTGATTGCAGAAGATACTGGTTGTTTCAATTGCCAAACCTCTTTATCTGGAACGCCATAATGATTTATAGTATCCTCATATTCGCATAATTCTTTTCTAAGATGCTCTAATTCAGGATCGTCATGCAATGCCCAAAAGAATTGAGAGAATAATTGATGTAGGAGATAGTAATTATCTTGTGAAAGGGGGGTTCTGTCGGGTGGATATAATTGGACGCACAGTCTTATACAGGTTAATGTTGTATAATCTCTAGCAGACAACAAAACTGAATTCATACCCTTTTCAACCATCGACAGAAGTTCCCTTACTGCTTCTGTTGAGTTTTCTTCATATTTACGTGCCAACTCAATTGTAACAGGTATCGGTTGTCCTACCTCTACAACTGCACTCGAAAAGGACTTGTGTGGCTCATAGTAATTCAACCCTACAGGAACAATTAATAGATCCTCTGCTCCTTCTAGCACGGAAGTCAATGCCATTAAGGCAACACCTGGTTTTAGAGGAAGTAAAGTAGTCCTATCATGCGACCCACCTTCTGGGAATATTCCAATTGCATTCCCGTTTCTCATTGCATCATTGACTTCTTCATATACAGAACTCTGATCAATTTTTGGTAAAATGAAAAAAGGATATCCTTCCGTAAAATTGGCAGAATACTCAACACTGATTTCCTTATCTATAATTATCTCATCATCCGATATTACATTCACAATTTTTCTGCTTATCTTCAAATCTTCAATAATAATCGTGTCCTGAAATTTCAAATCTATTTTGAACCTTGTCTTTATCCCTCTAATTCTAGTATCCGTTTCACTACTCCAAATAAGTCCACCAATCCCAGCATACCTCAAGTCTTGTGGTCTCTGGACTGAGATGCAACCTGCTGACTGTGCTAATGTCCCAATAATTGGTACCTTAAATGAAACATCCGCCATTAAAAAACGTATGTGACGAGGAAATATTGATATTAACATAGTAGCATCAACAAACTGATTCATGTGATTTCCTACGAAAAGAACAGGACCATATAATGGGATTCTCTCCTTTCCAAGAACGGTAACATTTTTGAAAAAAGTTCTCGTAATTATTTGCGCTAGGAGCTTAACAAAAAAATACATTCCAGATTTATGTTGTTTTCCACTTTGAGATATAGCTTACAACCCAAAACAGAAATGATAAAAAAATGATCTTCCCTTAAAAACGAAACTATATTTCTAATACTCTTCTGATAGTGGGCCCCACTTATGAAGCGCGTTCACGGTCAAATGAGAGAAAAACTTATAAGTAAAAATACAAAATTATAAAAATAATGACTTTATGAATGTACTCCAGTGTGGTGTCAATTTGATATCTGTGTAAGACTCATCCCCCAGTAATATGCCCTCGTCACATTCCTCGAATGTTATAAAGCCATTGAGGTCATCGTCGATTTCTTTTGAACTTTTGTTTCTTTCATTATTCGGCGTATCTTTGTTAGAAGAAACCCAATTCATTGAAATGAATTCTATAGTGTATTCACATTCTCCTAACATCGAACTACAATTATTTATATATCTATTCCAAGTCTCTTCTGAATCATGTCCTTCATAAATATTCTCGTTTTCCGAGTAATCTGTAAATTGGCCATCTACTGTATCAATTTTAGGGGGGACAATAATTCTCTCCATTTTCGATAGTTCCGTATTTAATGCTTCTGTGCCTCTACCCATGAAACTAATTGCACTCTTTATCCATATATCGTCTTTATCAGAAAAAATATTTTCCTTTTGAATGAGAATTTCAAAGCAAAGATCAAAGATTCCACTAAGGTTATGAAATAAAAGAATAATTTCATGAAGCTCTTCGAGTTCGCTGAGTGCGTAAATAGAGGGAAGCTCAATTAAAGTACTGTCTATTAGTTTCGAATTTTGATCTAGCAATGCAACGAACACAAATTTAACTGAAGATAGCAGTTGTGATCCATTGTTCCTAAGTAAACATAATGATATTTCTGCCAAATCGTCATAGAAATAATCAAATGTGAACTTCAGTATTTCTTTGAAAACTTTGAATATTATTGTTTTATTGTCCTTTCGATTCCACATTACTGTTTTAGATGCGATATCAGTTATTAAACCTGAAATATCTCTAACTGAATTTATATTATTAAAAAGATATCTAATTAGAGATGTTACTATTTCTACATACCAATTCTTTGAAAAATCGTCTTCATTCAATGAAAATGGAATAAAGGCCTGTTTATTTATGTTGCCTACTGAAAAGTGTGATTTTGAATTTATTTTTTCATTTTCATTTGGATTTTCTATTTCTTCAGCTTCACTATTTTCCGAACACTCACAAATTGTATCCAAATAAGTGCTCTGACTATCATTCTCAACTATCTTCGCAGTATTGAATATAGAACCTTTTGAAAAAGTATTTGAAGGTAGTAGAAAAAATAGAGTTTTTTCCAGAATGTCAATGGTAAATTCTTCCATCGTGGAATGGAGGCCACTGCCTAACACAATAGAGAAGTTGGCATTTCTCGTCAGTTTTAACTCAAGAATAGTCGTAATTGTATTTAAAATTGTCTTAAGATGAAAAATAGGTGAGTCTGAATTATTTTCTCCTTTTAAAGCGATGTATGAATTAGTCCCTGTGTTGGAAGAGAACAAATCTGGATTCGCAAGTGATTTGTTAGTCTGACTACTTCTGGATATAATAACTGGTGTAACCTTCTTGATTCTTGGAGTCGATAAATACGTATTTTTTGAATTTGTTGATTTTGGTGAGTAATAATCACCAAAAATGTATTCACCTTCAATATCTCCATCATTAGGTAATTTGTTCTTATTTGGAGTTGAAAAACTGTTAGCTTCTTGAATAAAATAGCCGTTGTTTATATTTGTTGATAAACATTCCACTCTAAAAGCAAATAAATTGCATAATTTAATTATTAAACCTTGCAAATCTAATTTTAATATGAAATCCTCAAGCATTCTGTTTTTAATGGCTAAGTTTAATAAGTAAATTAATAAACTTCTAAATAACACCCTCTGTATATCACCTGATTCTTTTCTGATGTTTATCTCGTCTTTTATTTCAAACAATAACATTTTAATTAATTCTGATAAAAGTTCAAAACTCAAACTGTCAATATTAAATTTTGATGTTTCATCAAAAAACTCAATAAAAGTACTTATTTCTGATTCAAGTAATCTGTTCGCCCCATAAGCATCAATTCTACCACCAATGAGAGTGATTAGACATATTATAGTTCCATGATTTACCCAAGATTTTGAAAAGTAATAATTAGAACACTTGCCTTTTATTGACTTAATAGAATTAATTATTCCCAGATATTCCAAATACGAATCAATACAACAAGAAAAGCAATTTTCGGGAATTAGCTTATCACTTATACATGTATGGGTAAAACTTGAAATACGTTTATAATTTGAAGCAGAATTTGTGGCTTCTAATGCACGGGTTACGATAAAACGATCAATTTCAAATAGACTTTGTTGATTAGTCAACTTACAATAGTTTAGTATTTCATCTAAAAATTCAATACAGAACTGTACCGGTATTTCAAATGACTCTTTTTGGATTAAACTAACACTTTCTAGATAAATATTGTCATTATTCATATGAAAATCACTCAAAAGGAATCCAAATGGAGTAATGTTGTAATTAAATGTATATATAGACATATTTGCACGTTTAATTACTGGTATATAAACTATTCCAAGTATGTGAATCATTGTTGAATAACACATTGAAATCAAATTAATCTGTTTTGAAATTTCAAATTGAGATTGATTGCATTTTAAATCATCTGTAGTAGGAATATTATCAACATTAATGTCATTCTCACTGGAAGATAGCTTATTGAAAATATCCAACAAAGAGGGTTTGCTGTGATTTAAGATATTATAAGCAATCTTAATTTCTTTCAAACCCACTTTGTGTGAATTATTTACCTGATTTTTGAATTTCGTTTCGAAGAACAGTTTACATAATAAAGGATTTAAACTAAAAAATTCCAGTAGCTTTAGATATACTGAATTTAATGTTAGTGAAATATTAATCGATAAATGCAATTCGACTTCATCAATATCCTTGTTTCTTGTATTCTCATCAAAATATTGAAGGAAATTCCCCTCAAATAGTTGAAAAATTGTATTCACCAGTCTATAATTCTTACTACTTCTAGAAATAAGGTGATAAATACAATTAAAAAACTGAATATAAGGAAAAACATATGAATTAATAACATGTATACTCCTGAAATTGAGAATATTTAATTGTAGCGTTTTTGATATCCGATCTGGAAAAATATCTTTTTTAAATAATAATGAAATGCAACTTCCTATTAATAAAAACCCAAAAGAATACAGATCTTGATATAACTTTTTTAACAGGTAGATTATTGTAAAATCTGTTGTATTTGGATGAAGTATTGTTAGAAATAATAATGTTACTAGTATTTCTTCAATAACAGTGTCTTTACTATGCTTTGTATTGCTTTCAGTACGAATATCTTTCGATTTAAATATCGACAATATCGAATCAAATACCAATATAACAAACGAATTTACACAATCCAATTGAAAAAAATCAAAGCTAATATTTTGTTTCAATATTGGATGACCACCAAACTTAGCTAATAGTTCATTAATAGTTTCAATATGTTCTTGAGATTTGTGGATGAAAAAAAATGAACTGTTGGCCTGCTCATTTTCAGTTAAATAATGTAGTATATTATATGATTCCTCGTATAAAACGTTGAAATCACTTGATATATCATATTTTATTCCATAATAAGAAAATACCAGAGAAATCATTGTGTAAACAATCAATTCGTATGGTTCTAATGCTGATGGTGGCAAACAATTTCCCGAATAGCATGCGCAAACCTTTTTTCCACTCTTTGTTTTTGAATCAATACTAATTGTATTATTTATTCTTATTATCTGCGAATTAAGTAATATGTCGATAAAATAAGAGCATATTTTTGACTTATATGGCAGATGATAGTATAAAGAATTAACAAATAGTGCCAAAAGCTTGGAATTATCAAAATAAGAGCAAATTTTTTCAAAGAATTTGATATCTATTTCGATATTTTCATCAAAGAAACCATTGGCATCACACATGCAAAGGCTATCAACTAAAGATAATTTAAATATTATGTTAGACTTCTTATTTTCTACCCTGATATTCTCAAGAATACCTAATGAAAATTTCCAAATATTGTCTTGTAGATCATTCACGTTACTAATACCACTTGTATTTTCCATCCAATCCTTTATATGAGAATTAGGAAAAAAGTATTTTCTGGAAATGTTATTATCACAACAAATCAAAAAAATAAGATAATTTCTTACATTACCACCTATTATTCCAGTAAGGACATTTTTTATTATGTCATAACTCAAGTTTTCTCTTATCTGATTTTTCAGTAAAAATTTTTTTTCACAGTACAACGTAAAACACCATTCGAACATTAATGTTATTACTGGGGCATCTATTGCTTCCAATTTAGTAATTAACTTTGCAAAAAAACTTATTAATTCAGAACCAAAATATATTCTTGATATTTTGCTGATCATTTTCTCAAACATCCGTAAGTGTGGGATACTTGCATTGAAGTCGGTGACAATTATCGATTCTTTTAAGAGTTGAAGCCACTCGCTCACTCCTACTTCGACATCGGATTCAAACATTTTCAATAGAAATTTATTGTAGGTTACTGCACCACTTCTATTTGCATGATTTGTTTTTCTAGTTCTCTTGCTTTTTAAAGCATGGATTTTTTTCTTATTTACTTCCCCAACATCCTTTACTTCTTTTTTTCTTTTCCTAGAATTATCTACTTTCATGTTTTTGAGATCACAAATTAATCATTTATGTAACAATTAATCAATAATAAACATATTTTTTTGACAGTACATTACTTTATTTTTTGTGGCTTTACATACGCACAAATAATGGTTTTCTAGTTAAGGCGGGTAATTTTACCTTGACTAGAAATTGAACCTTGTTTCTTGTATCACAAATTTATTTCGAATAAATGTTTTAGTGTTTTCCATATATCCCATTTTTGAATAAATTATCAGCATAAAAGCTTCCTTCCAGACCCGAAAATGTATATGATTTCTGCCCCTAACCCCGGAATCTTGACAAATTTTTATTCCTTTTCAATTCCTGTTTGAAAATAAAAGTAGAAAATAAAATGTTGGTAAACTCATGTTCCACAGCATTGCTCATCGTATTTTCTATGTTTCTTCTTATTTTAATAATTCTTTGCAATTTCGTACTTATTTTTTGTAAAAGGCTTCCGTGTTTAGTGGGAGATTATGAGAATGGTATAGGAAGAAATAATTATCCTATTGTTAGGGTTGGAAATCGCTGTGAACATGCAAATTCAATAAATATGCAAGAGTTATCTGAAATTTCACCGATAACAAAATATTCATCCATTACAAAAAAGTTGGGGAAAACTGTAAATAAATATTATTCAACCTCTGTTTTCGGGTCAACATCATCGAACGGTACTCAAAGGTCAAAACATTGTTATACATGTGCAATTTGTCTAAGCAATATAGGTGATGATGATTTAATTCGTTCACTTCCATGTTCGCACATTTATCACTATAATTGTATAGATGAATGGGTTAAAGTAAAATCGAGCTGCCCGCTATGCAATGTAAGTCTTGACACAATATTCAAAGATAGAAATATTTTAGGTTATAAGGATCACGCGAGTTCAATCCAGAATAATGATGAAATGCATATATATATGGTATAGATATTAGTTTATTCTGTCGGCTCTTCATAAATATAGTTGTCACAATCACCTGAAAGGTATAATCACTTTTCAAATAGTAAATTTCAAACATTGACTAACAACTTCCCGCCTTTTAATTAAATAGTTTCGGTTCTCCGATGTTTGGTAGTGTTGAAAAAATGTTAGATCTTCATATGTTATTAATTTATGCTATTCTTATAACCTATACTATTCAAATATCTGTTTGTAAAACACTCCAAAAGAATCAAAAGACAACTTGCCCAAATTACGGCTCCGTTTATCATGGTTTTCTTTGTCTTGGGCTTAATAAAATAAAATCAATAAGAACTGACTCGTGGATTAGTTGTGCAAATGAATGTATGAAACACCATAACTCTTCAAAATATAGAAAGTGTAAGTATTGGTCTTGGAGGGTAACAGATTTATCTTGTGCTTTTAAGACAAAATCTTCCAGATGTCTTACAAGAGACGACTCATTTATATCTGGATCGATGCCCACTTCAATGGTGGGGTACTGCTCAACGACTTGTGTTGTTGGAGAATGGTCTGAGTGGTCTTCCTGTACTTATTCCAGACCTTGTGGTGGTTATTCTGAACGTACTCGCCACGTCATTTTCTCGCCAATTTTCCCAGGAGAGATATGCCCCAATAAGAGCGAATTGAGATCATGTAAACTAGACAATTCACGTTGTCCATCAAATTGTCCAGATACAGGAATTATTACACTTGGTTGGGGATGTAGCGCATTTATAATGTCAGGTGGTGGATCCATTGCCATTCCAAATATAGATAAAGAGAAATGTAAGGAAGAATGTAAGAATAATGAAGAGTGCATTTCATGGTCTCACGGACCATGGGACCAATCTATTGAAGAGAGGAACAGCTTCCCCAGACTGAATGCTACTAGCTTTGATGAGGGAATCCCTGTATGTATAGTTGTATTGAATTACATTGGGTGTTCGTTTAAGAAAGAAGGTTGGATAACCGGAAACACAGAAACAATTTTGTCTGAAAACGCATGTTCAATTGACTGCGTTACATCTATGTGGTCTAATTGGTCATTTTGCTCACTCAACAAAAATGATGGGCAATATTACAAAAAAAGATACCGATCTATAATTACAAGGGATAATAATATGGGTTTGGGGTGCCCTGATCTTCAGGAATCCTCTATTTGTGATAATAATACAAATACCGAAAACATTATTTTCTAGCTACACTAAAATGTGTGGAATTGGCTAATTCAGGTTCAATTTTTTTTTGTGAATGTATACTCATTTACCCGCAGATGACGAACTTCAAGGGCAGGACATTTCGCCACTACTACTCTAGGAATATTAATTATATTTGTGTTTTATTTGTTGTTTGAGTCAGTCAATGAATGTTAGTAACTTTAGGTAGTCTAGTGGTAATGAGTCCTTGCTAGGCTTCACACAACAATGAGGCGGGGTACAAATCCCCACATTTGTCCTCATGCATCTTTGGATTCTCATATGTTATTAGCTGGTTTTTAAACAGGAAGTGTGAATATTAAAGAAAGATCGCTTTTTTTGAAAACCATATTCTTTTGGATGTGCTACGGAGATATTCTTATTTTCTTTGATCAAATTGAATTTCTATACTTGAAAAATTCACTATATTTCTTTAAGAAAAAATGGAAATAAATGGAGATACCTTCAAAGATGTTAAGCTAGATAACCTTCCTCATTTGGATAATATATCAAAAGATTTGAAACTTGAAAATACTAAGGTAGATATATTTGAAAGTGATTTTAGAGACAAATTAAGTGCCAATAGCAGAGAAAGTGAAAAAAAGTTTAAGTATCCTAAATTAACATCTGAAGTTGAAAATTCAAGAGATCTCACTAACTTTTTTGAGACAAGGGCGAAATTGAGTCTGAATCAGGAAAGTGAAGAGTTGTACACAGAATCCGAATCAGATGAACCAGAAAAGTGTTCAAGAATTGTTATGTTAGACTTAGATAATACATTGATTCCGACTAATTGGATAATGCAAAGATGGCGTAGTGTTTTATCTGAGATAGGAAGTGAAGCTGAAAGTATAGATTACTGTGAAAACGAAAATAGTTTATTTGAGTTAACAGAACAAATTAGAAGTGATCTAATTAAAGCAGGACTATTTGACTTATTAGAAAGTCTGTTCTCGGAGCTACGTGATGTTGGGAAAGCAGTTAAAATTGTAATAGTAACTAACGCAGGTATACGAACAGTTGAGTTGTTTTATCTAAAAAATTGCCTACCTAAATTGGGGGAATTACTGAAAAGGTACGATGTATCTATCAGATCGACGGAGGAATACATAAAAAAAAATGGCCCACCGCCCTCACCATTTAAAGAAGAAGAGTACAGGGAGTTTTATACCAATGCAAAATTATATGAATTTCAAAGGGTGTTGCTCGAATTTTGGAGCGAGGAGGGCAACGATAAGTATCCATTAGTTGATATTATTTCTGCAGGTGATCAGTCCTGTGAAATGACTGCGGCCTGTAGAATAAGTAAATTTTATGAAAATAGGATACGTAGAACAAAACTTATATATATATATGATCCTGAAGACTCTCGCTTCTGGAAGCAAAACCCAAGAAGCTTTGTCCACCAACTAGCTGAAACCCACAGAGAGCTATTAAGTCTTCTAAATGAAGATTCTGAAACTTTAATAGGTTACAATGATATGAATTCTACTGGAACCACCAGCATTGATGAGGATGGGGATGAAATTGAGGAAGTTTCTTTGGGTTGGTTTTGCAGGGGAAGATGTATAAACGTCGCAATCAGTAGTCCTGAAAGGTTTATTTTACCTGAAGGTTGCGTAGAGATGTACATAGATTCTGAAAGAAACTATTTTAAAAATAAATAGATATAAAGTAGATTTTTACTTTAACTAGTATTCTTGTCTGCCCTGGGCTTTTATCTATTCTATTATTGGTATTGAAAAGGGGGTGTACCTGTAACCCAGTCTCCCTGACACAAGTGAGGACATCATTTGTGAACTTGAGAAAGATGTCCTCAATACAAAATTAGAATATCCTCCTTTTAAGTCATGCAGATATGCATCTTGACCATAGTTACTTAATTCAAACTTGTTTAGCGTTACCCCAACAATACAGCTACTATAGTTATCAGTGCAAGAAAAGTGAACCATTTCCATCGATATTTTGTGATATTCTTGCTCCGTAAAATCTTGAAATAAATAATTTAAATTGTCTGAATTACATTTGGAACTGCCTTCTGCATCAAGAGGTATCTTTCCAAGGTATGCAATATCCACACCTTCTACTATAATTCTGTCAATGAATAAAAGGCTAAGATATTTTACTTCAAACAAAAATGAAAACGAAGCAGAGAATAAAACATTCTCCGATTGTGAATTTATTCTGTTCAGTGGGTTTGAAATTACGAAATAGTCTGTTTCAAAAAAAGCAGGTACTATGTCAATTCTGCTGGGAGAGATATAATAAACCAGAATAATACCACATACTGGTATGGAAAGAGTCATTAGCACCCACCCAAGTAGTTTAACAAGTAAAAAAACAAACTTAGAGCTATCGAACTTTGGTTTGTGGGATCTCGAATTAAATTTTTTTCCATAAAATAAGCTATTAATTAATTCATAGTAAGTATACCGAATTGTATCACAGATTAAAAATGAAATATTTGACTTTATTGCCATGTTTAATTAGAGATTAGAACTCAACGTTGAGTTATGTAATAACCCAACAAAATTACCAATCCATTTCACCACCCTTTAGCAATTCAAACCATGTAAGGGGCCCTTGAAATTTGTGGCGGGATTTGTTTTTAAATATTAATTAGGAGTGTGATAAAGGTAGAAAAAATATCACAGAAAAAAGAATTTAAAACCCGCCGACCAGGTACGAGAGAAATAGATTTCATTTTGGTTGCTTGTATCAAATTTATGAGGGCAATCTACAATTATTCATTTGAGGGAAAGAGAAGATACTTGCCACATTTCAGATTTATCTCAGATCCTGCGTTTATCCTTTTCCCTATGGATTTGACAAATTTGACATATGTAGAGTACATCGAACTATTCAACTATTATAAAACGAAAGATTTCCAAAACGAACTTGATTTCACCTCAGTATAACTATCAGAAAAAAATGAGCTATTTGTTATTCCCAACTTTTGTTCAAATCAAATTATTATTTACACCCTATAATATTACAATATTGGCATGATTTGAAATGTGCCCTCCATCTTTCCTTCATAATGAAATTTCAAGGTTGTGAAGATTCGTCTTTTCTTTGATACTTGATGCAGTTGAGGGTGTGTATGAATAGAATTCTTCTAGTCCCTCTGAATACGAACTTTTTGGCATAGGATTCACTTCAAAGTTTCTCTCAATTTCTTCATTGTAATACATCCTATTGTTCATTACCATTTCTGGAGTATTTAAATAGAATTGGTTTTGATTATTTAAATTTTGACAATCAAAAATAGGATTTGCACTAAATGGATATTCTTGTTGATTTTGATTCATATATCTTTGTTCAGCTTGTCTGTTTCCCCAAATGAATGGATTATCTAAGACATTTACAGGAGTATATCTATTTTTTTGAATTTGATATTTATCTATTCCAGTCAAACTGTTTTGATTCTTCTGATATGCCTTATTGCAATCAAAATCAAATAAATTGGCAACAAATGGAGGAATAGACTCGTTCAACCTCTCGTCGCTCTCAAATCCAGACCTATTTACTGAGCTGGGGCCTGTTGTTATTGATCCTGCACTGTAAGGATGTGATAGTCTATTATCATGTAAGACACTGCTTCTACCTTCAAATTGCACAATATCCTTTTTACTTTCAGAAGGTTTGGGAATCGGGCCTGACAAAGTCTCAACCTCTAATGGAACAAATTCTCCCTTTTGTGGTTTGGCTCTTAATTCTTCGATTCCATGAGCATATCTGCATGCATCCCCTACTGCGCAGCTTCCTTTTATCCAATAAATGCACAAGGATGTTTTGAATAGATCAGAGGTTGCACGTAACTCCTTCCTTGAGTGTGCATATCTACAATTTGGATTCCTACATATTCCTTCCTTTATCTGCACATCACACAACTTTGTGCGTGTCAGATCTACACTCGGTCTCAATTCTTCTGTTGAATGTGCCCAGTTGCAGTCCTTATCCATTCTACAACGGCCGACAGCAAACCATGGACATCTTTTCGTCTTATAAAATTGAGGCATATTCTCCGTTTCGATTAGACTTTTTTCAGTACCAATTAATTCTTATTTGAACAACAAATGAAACTGCCAAATTTATACGAAAAAAAGAGAAACACAAATATTAGATCTATATATTAATATATATTTCACTTTTTTGTTTTAAATATTTTGTCTTCTTACCTTTAACACTTTCTAAATTACCTAATATCTTCTGCTCTATGTTATTACGGATAATAATTCTTTATGCGATTATTTTTTTAATGAATCGTTTTCGAGCTCAAATATTGCAAAATTTTTTCCGAAGAGGATGTATTTTTTTTCTTTTAGAATTCAATCTTCAATATTAATATTTAACTTTTAGCGTAAAATATCCCTATTAAAAACAATTTAACAAACTTATATTGAACTTTTTTTATATTTTAAATTAAATAAAAAAATAAAGGAAAAAAAGGTCTCATGAGATCTATTATTTATTTTATCCTAAATCTAGCCCCAGATTATACGTCGTTTTTTTTCTGCAAAATATCTCTTAACATAGCTAAAGAATTCATTTGATCTAAAATCACCCTCTTAATAATCCAGGCGGAAATATCAGTATGTAGGTCTACTTGATTGAAATATAAGGCTTGAACTTTGTTTTCTCCTACAGGACGGAAAACATATGTTGCGAAATAATTTTTGGCCCTAACATAAGCAGAATTTATTGTCGGCCATTCAATTGATTGCGTGAGAAGATATTCATAATTTGAATCATCTTGTTCAGATGATTCATCAACATTAGGCTTGTATCTGTAACATATTACGACAAAATCCCTCCCGGAAACACCCCATTGTCCTTTAAATGCCTGATAGAAAATACAGATATTTTCATCGTTTCTAAAGTAGTGCATTGGATCTGATTTTTCTACCATTGGATCATAGTACATTTTGTTATTTGAGTCCCAGATATAGTCAACTATATCACCAATAGACGCAATTTTATCGCCACTTACTTTTCCTTCTGAATCCAGGTGAAATTCTGAATTATCACTATTGACAACTATTGATGTCACTCCACAACTCATAAATGGTTGTTTACTAATTTCCTTTTTGTAAACCTTCATTCCATTAGAGTTCCTTTCAAGGGTCCACTTTTGAGATCCATTGTCAATTTCTTTGACGAGTTTTTTTGTTTTTTCTAATAGTTCGCTTCTCTTCCTGAGGACTAACTCCAAAAATTCATCCTCTCTTTGAGCAACCTCCCCAACTGAAGCAGGGAAATCATCTGACTCACCTAGAAAAGTTGGATATAAATCTTCACCTTGAGAATTGTTGAGAGTTTTTTCATCATCGGATAAACCATTCGAAAGTCTTGTGTTTTGTTTCGAACTGTTACTTTTCGTATCAGACATTTTTATTTCTGTTCTAACGAAATACCTGCAACAAACAAGCAAGTTACTTTTGTTTATTGAATTATTTCTCTTTCCTTTGAGAATGATCTTATGGCATAAAACCTCCTTTTGCTTACTGTCGATTACTCTGCCGTCATTCCCTTTTATTTTAAATGGAAGTTTATAAGATGGAATAATGCTTCTAGTTTCAATCATTTTAAATCCTTCTCTATTTTGTCTTGTTTCTAATATGATATTTGTCTTATCGTCACTCCACTCAAACGTTGTAGATGGTTGTTCAATTACTAGAAATTTATCTAGTGACTTTTTCCTTTTACTTGAGAACTGTCTATTTGATTCACTTTCTTCATGTTTCTTTTGTAAATTATCATTTAAATCCTCATTTCTCAATTCTTCTATTCTTGTTTTTTCAATTTCCTCAAAGTTACTTCTACCTAACATCTTTGTTTTTGTTATTATTAAGGTGGTTCTATCATTTAACCCCATAATTAGGGTTGTTGAAATAGATACAATACCTTTTGTTTTATCGATATCATAATGCACTATCGGATTTAATTTGTCTACTGCTCTCCTAATAAACCATGAAACACCCAGTGCAGCATTTATTTCCTGAAGTGAATCAGAATTAGATCTTAGTAAAACCCAGTATCCTTCAAACTTTTCCAGAAGCTCCTGCAAATGACTTGGCAATTCAACTGGCCTGCTCGAACTAACTTCCCTATTTTTCTGCAGCAAATAATCACTGAATATGTCTGTCTGGCTATTTAAAATCCCCGTTATTTTTTTCCTTAAGACTTTGTTTATTGCCTTGTTAAGTGAACTTTTATTTTTTACAATTGCTCGTCCCGTATACTTAAATAACGGAATGACCTTGAAAATGTACAATACTAAATTTTCACTCAAATACACCATGCTTCCGGATTTACTTGAAATATAGTTAATATTGCTTAGGGCAAAAGTTATTAGAAACAAAAATGTCTTTAAGTTGGAACTAGTAGGAGTAGATGAAAAAAATGAAATAGAAAATAAAGTACTAGTGTCAAAAACAAACTTCCATAGTTGGTGTGAGAGGGTTACATTTAATAACCATGGTCTAGTTGAGTCAGTCAGTATTTTAGAAAACATAAGTACAATTATCATGGACGTGTTTATAATTGACAGTAACGGTGATAATACTGAATACTCTGTAGAAATTGACAGCAATACCATATTTATCAGATTATAATACCACAAATCTTCATATAACGTTGTTTTACCTATAAGAAAGAAATTTCTCCAGAAACCTCTAGTTAAACTTTTCTTTTTATCTACCTCGTTTTCCTTGAAACAGTCAATGTAATCACCTAGTGGTGCTCTTTTCACTTCTTCCTTAGGGCCAAGTTTAAAACCTATTGTTTTTTTTGAAAAAGGAATCGAAAATGAAATATAACTAATATGCTTAACAAAAACAATAAACGTCAATGTAAATGGAAAATAGTCGAAAACGTTTTTATTAAAATAAGACGACATCCTCCTTACAAATATCCAATACAAAAATAAAAGTAAATTTTTTATTATCAATGGCAATTTTAAGGACCACAAAGTTTCATATGATTCACGTGTAGCATTTATCTTAATCTCAATTATACTTAAGGCTTGAAGGGTTGTCAGGGAAGCAAATAAATGCATCGTGAGTTGAGAAAATCTACTGTATGTTATCACTGAATAGCTACAAATTAAAATATAAGTTAAAATAGTTGTAAATGAAAACCAAATTGGATAAAGGGAGAACAATTCAACTTTATTCCTATTTTTCTTTCTCCAGTTATTACTTGAAAGATAAATTAAATCTTCCTGTTTATGTTTCGGCAGAGGAAAGTCATCCAAAATGCTTTTCAAAAAAATGATACCTGTACTTGATATTATAGGAATAAACAGAATAAAGTATGGAGTAAGATATGATGAGTACAAACCTGGATTGAACTGAGAAGTTTTTTCCATTGGAAGAAATGAAACAATGATACCAATTATTTTACAGAAAAAATTAATAAAGAATATTAGCGTTGTTATAACAAAGTTTACGATTAAAAGCCAAAATGTCGTCATAATGTTTGGACCGAAGTAATCACACCACTCGCAAATAATGTTAAATAGTCTAGGTATAGAACTATACTGATTAACTTCATCAACTTTTAAAGACGAATATTCACTTATTTCTCTTTTTCTCTCATATAAAATACTGTGTCTACCAAAAAACCTAGTTGATTTCTCAAAAATATCAAATAAGGATTCACCATTGTGTAAGGCAATAATATCATCCACATTATTCTCCCACGATGCGGACTCTTTAATTTTACTAAACAAAATATTGCCGAGAAAAAAAACCCACGAGTATGAGGGTGGCCAATCTCCCCAGAATAGATTATTGTCTCTATTAGGTTGTAATTCTTCTGCTTTAATTGAAACTTTTTCATTCGTGAATTTAAGTGATATAACGAGATATAGTAAATTTAGTGGATTGTTTAGGTCTTTAAGTTCATATATATTAAATTCCTCGCTTTCCTTAATTATTTGATGTATTTTTTCACCTTCGTTGTTCTTTTTCAACACCAATAAAAAGTAAGATTCTCTATCTTCAAATGAGTTTTGGTTCTCATTTACAGATCTTGTTAAGGTGTGTGTGAAAAAACCTGAGAAATACTTTCCGATGTCCATTGTCGCAAAAAATTACATTTTAAAATAATTAAGGTAGTGTATTTAAAATATATACACGCGAAATTAAAATAAATTCAATAGGTGAGGGAAATGGTATCTATCAAATCATGACCTAATACATTTTCTTCATTCACGTTTTCGAGTAAAATCTGCGCCAACTTTTTTTTACCAAGTCCCAAGCTTACAATAGTGTTTTTACAAACAATAGACACAAAAGTATCATGTTCGATGTTTTAATTAGTGTATATATGCATACATATTTATAAGTATATTGTTTGTAAAAAGTAGATATATTTATTTCTCGCTTTAATATATTTTTTTCAAGTTTTCTTGCCAGATCGTTACCTTTGTGTTCGTTCTCGTCATACAAAAGAAAATGACTGAAATTTTCAGCAGAGGAACAGTCATAACAGATCATGTTCTTAATTCAATAAGTCTGCTCCGTAGTTATATTTCTAATTATAACAAAGACACTATTCATGCCAATAGCATTTCTCAAGAGTTAATGTCATTACGAAGGAGTTGGCGTGAATTGATAACGTATTTAGATGAATTAGATAATAACGTAAATAAGGACCTAACAGTACAAATTAAAGATCTGGAGCTATCAATTAATGAATGTTGGGAAAAAATAATCACTATTTTAAACATGTCAAGTTTATCGAAAACTGACACCAAACCTGCTTTCGAATTATTCCTTCGCTATAGAAAAGAGGACATAAGTACAAATGTATCCAACGAATTGACTAATTTATCAGATGAACTTTTAAAAAATATGGAAATTGACCTTGCTGAGAAAGTTGAATTAGAGGCAAAACTTCATGACTACATAAGAGAGTACACAAAAATGTTTTATGAGTTGGAGATGTTGAAAAGAAGAACTGAGGATTTAATTCAAAAAGTGGAACCATTGTGTGACATAATGGCAAATATTAAAAATTCTATAACCGAAAATCAAAATGATACGGATAATTTAAAATCTTATGACATATTGATAAAAATACCAAATAGTTTAAAACCGATTTACATATTCTTTTACCCTATTATTATTAGAAACAAAAGAATAGAAAATGATGAGAATGTAATGGATATAGGTGTTAATGAATATGGTCAAATAAGTGTTTTATTCAATAAGCCCATGAACAATATTATTAAAGAAAGTAACTCTCAATGTTATTCTGAATTTTTAAGCTTATTCTTCCCAATTAAGTTAGTGTTTTCTAAAGTGAGCCTTGATAAATCGACAGACTTAGCGGTGGTTTCAGCTTTTATACATGGTGACAAACTTGTTAAATTCCATATTTTTTCAGATCTTCTATTTGAAGGTGATATTGGAGATTACATTTGTTCAATTGACAATCACTTCACTGAAGAAGAACTCACTGATTTTAATTGCGGAATACCTTATTATTGGATACAATTTATTATTAACAACAGAAAAGTTATACCAATAAATACAAACGATATTAATATCAAAACCAGTGATATATACAAAATTATTGACTTAAGAATACAGAATTTTGTGTTTTTCAATTTTATTATTTATTTGATTTCAAAAAGCCCCAATAATTTTATCAACTTCATCTCTGAATTTCTGGGAAATGGGAAATTGGGTAAGAAATCTACCTGTAATTTACAGGAATACGATATTACCAAAACACACTTAATGAGTGAGTTCTCGTTTGCATTTACCCTTGAAAACAGGAAGTATGAAGTATCAATCAATTTCAGTGGGAATATCTCGTACAAAATCAGAAAGGATAGGACAAATGCTCAAGGGAGTTTTGTTAATAATGGAGGTAATTTTACTGACATTCTAAAGTATAATCAAGACCTCTCGCTCAATTTTTGTAGAGACTTGATTAGATTGTTATAACATATAAACTCTGAAATCATACTACTATCAGTACTTTTTTTAGTTAAATTTGGGAGCTTACACTTAGATTTCAGTTGAATATTTACATTAAATATTACTTTACCAGCGGGTTTTGTTAATTAACAGATTTACTGCAATATTTTCGTTTTGCACACTTAAAGTTATTAATGTGGGAATGAAATTTTTATATGTACAAAAAAATGTATTAATTTGAAGCTTTTTTTCTTCTTTAATATGTAGTTTGTGGAGCTGTTTCACTAGTTATTTATATTTGTAACAAATTTGCAGATCCAAGCTACCTTCCACTTTTTTTTTTTTTTTTGTAAAATTGCGACACAAGGCAACAGTCTAAACCTAGTTAAACACAAACGTATGTTAGTTCTACATAAATAGACTAATTTTTGACTTAAGCAATCAAATAGCTAATACATACTCGAAATTGAATATAAATATCATCATTTTTCAAAAAATGGTTTGTAAATCAAAGGTTCCATCAAATTCATCAAAGTGTGTAAAGGCAGTAAAAACTGTCAAGAGTAAAATTACAAAAAAGTCACCGGCAAAGAATCCCTCAAAAAGCTGTAATAATAAGTCTAAAGTAGTTGGTTCAGGTATGAAGAAGGTAATTAAAAAAGAAATAACTAAGAATACCAAGAGTGAACAGACTAAAAAAACCAGATTGTGCAAAGCAAGTACCTCTGGTAAAATGGAGGTAAAAAAATTAAGTAACACAAACAAGGGCGTAACCAAGACCAAGGTTGAAAAACCAAGAGTTGTGAAAGCAAAGTCCAATTTGGGAAAAAAGGTAATTAAAGTCGCAAAGGTGAAGCAAAACAAATCCGAAACAAAAACAGCGAAAACGTTGAAGACTGTGAACAAAAAGATCATCAAAAAAACGGCTACGAAGAGTCACGTTAAAAAGGAACAAAAAACGAAGGTTCCTTCAAAACTGACCAAGAAGCAAACAGCGAATACAAAATCACGTAAACCAATGTCAATATTAGTCAAAACTTCAAAGGGAACTGCCTCGAAGTCTTCCAGGTAAAGTGAAGTGGTTGATAGAACGATATGACAGTTTGTCATATTATTCGGACTTTTTTTAAATGGAAATCAGATAACAAATTTTGGAATAAGGAATAACGATAGATGTTATAGATATCATCTAAAATATCATTTCTTACTTCTCTTGCCTCTTTCAATAAAAATTATCAATACCTATCTAAAGTCCTTTGAAGGATAAGCTTTCAGTAGACATTTTCTGTGTTTATAGGTGCCAGAAAAATAGATATTTGCGATTTGATGTTCGGGAAAAAAACCAATAGGGATAGATATTTGTGTTGAGTTATAGTGACGACGCTATATGAATCGGGAATAGATGTGACCAACTGGAGAATAGAAATAAAGTGGTTTATATCATAGATCGCTGATAAATTAATTGACTTTAAGTCATTTTCATTCAATTCACTGGCAGCAATATTAGAGTTTGTTTTACTACCATTTTCTGTTTTGAAAACAATGCAATTATTAAAAAATGCCTTTATTGAGACAGTAGAATCAAGTGAATTATCAGATGTGCAAATAAAACTGCAAGTTGGGGAACTAGTTCTTCCACTAACATCGGACAAAGCTTCCCCCTGTTCATTCTGTAATATTTCAACCTTTATAGACTTGGAGTCTACTAACTTCATCTTCTCTAGAAGTCTTAGAAATGACCTTGGAGATGGCGTTGAAAAGTAGATATTTGGCATCTCGTCATCAAACCTTGATTTATCATCTCCAATTGGGATTAACCCATTTGCTATTTTGGATTTAAGAACTTCAATTTTGCAATCATGAATCAGTTGAAAAGTACTTAATTTCTTAGTTTCTATTGCCATAGAAAATGAAAGTACATTATGTGACTCCCTTTTACTTAGACGCATTGTAGTTTCTTTCGCCAATATCGATGACTTTAGTGGAAGAATTAATGATTCTGGATTCAAGGAAATTCCGATAATATCATTGTTTTTACTTTCTATTATTGGATCTCCAATAAATATATCTTCGTATTTGATCCTGCAAGAGACGTCCAGTATTTGTTCTTCGAAGTTGAGATGGCTAATTAAGAGAAATAACAGCGAATCCTTCTCAAATTTTATGTAAAACCTGTTAGTCTGTTTACTTGACAGTCCCTTTAGCATTTTCACGAATCCCTGTACACATTCCAATAACAAAACAGACTTTTTCCGGGATATTGTTGCCTTAAACTTCATGTTATTACACTTGAGTTCGCATATCTAAATTATAAACAGGAGGAATAGTATATAGTTAATTAGGGAAAGAAAATATACAATACAAAAGGAGTTTACCGTTGAATCAGAAACTATTTTGTGGGTATTGAGGGGAAATTCACTCGTTTATAATATCTATTGAGGGGAGTATTGCAACAAAAAAAATGCTATAGGAATTAAGTTCTTTGTTTGACAATTATAGTACTAATATCACACTAATTTGTTCTACTTCATTATTATAAATGAAATGCCTCAATACTTTGTACTCTTAAATTGTCTGCTTTTACCTAGATGAACCACATCTAAATGTAACATTCAGGCGGGTGAATCACTAAATATTCTTTACTATAGTGAATTAAGTAGATATTATTCTTCGTTAACTCAAAAAGGTACATTTTTTAATTAATAGGTGAAGTTGTAAATTTTCATCTCCAAGGTTTCATTAACTGATATTAACTAAGAAAGGATATATTGTTAAATACGAGAATATTAAAAGTGTGTGGATCATTGTTAATTATTGATTTACCGTCCAACTATACCCTTTATTACATGAAAATAACTAATTTTCCTAAAAAAACCATCCCCTTTGAATGTAATTGAAGTTTAGTCATTAAATATGGGGCGTAAAGAGAGGATTGCTTATTTCTATGACAATGAAGTAGGAAATTTTCATTATGGGTTGGGACATCCCATGAAGCCGCATCGTGTTAGAATGACGCACGATTTAATTGGAAATTATGGGCTGCTAGATAGATTAGATGTTATGGTTCCTACTCCTGGAACTATAGATTCGATTACAAGGTTTCACTCAAATGATTATGTAGATTTTTTGCGTCGTGTGAATACGGATAATATGCACGACTACTCCGACCACCTAGCAAGGTTTAATGTTGGTGAAGACTGTCCTGTATTCGACGGTTTATGGGAATTTTGCCAATTATCTGCAGGCGGATCCCTAGGTGGTGCCCAGTCTGTGAATGAAATGGGATACCAATATGCAATAAATTGGGCAGGTGGTTTACACCATGGAAAGAAACACGAAGCAAGTGGATTTTGTTATATAAACGATTGTGTATTAGGTGCACTGGAACTATTGAAATATAACCACAGAGTCTGCTATGTAGACATTGATATACATCATGGAGATGGTGTTGAAGAGGCATTCTACACTACACCAAGGTGTATGTGTGTCTCATTCCATAAATATGGCGACTACTTTCCTGGTACTGGTGCTATAAATGATGTAGGTGTAGAAGAAGGTTTGGGATATTCTGTAAATGTTCCATTGAAAGATGGTGTTAATGATGCAACGTTCATGGACATCTTCGAAAGAGTTATGAATCTAGTGATGGAACAATATAGACCTGGATCAATTGTACTTCAGTGTGGAGCAGATTCACTGTCGGGTGACAGATTAGGATGCTTTAATTTGTCCCTTAAAGGACACGGACACGCTGTCACCTTCCTAAAAAAGTTTAATATACCTATGCTCATTTTAGGTGGTGGAGGGTACACATTGAGGAATGTTCCAAAGTGTTGGACCTATGAAACTAGTCTAATTCTTGATACACATATTGACGAACAGCTTCCAAATGGATCTAACTTTTATGGGTATTACGGACCAGATTTTTCCTTGGCAGTGAGAACCTCAAATATGGAAAACCTAAATTCGAGGAAGGATTGCCAGGAAATTTACAAGTTCATCAGTGATAACTTCAGAGACCACGTATTTCCCGTGGGTTGTCAAATATCCGCATACGATGCTCCGGAAAAACTCCCTCAAATGTACACTAGTAACAAGATTCCCGATGACCTCAACGACGGGAACAATCCAAAACATGACAGGCACCAAGATACCGAAGACAAGGATTGGCCCAACACAGACTATAACAATAGATCGATTGGATAGTTCAAGGAATAAAATCGCACTATGTGGCCACCTTGGAATAAGTCACAACAAAGCTCGCTATTTTGACATAATAAGGGGGTAGAACAAATCAGTTAAATAACCTAGAAACTTTTAAAAGTTGTTTTTTACCATATAATAGGAATGTCTATGTAAGCTTATGACCTCGGTTTTTCCTTCTTTTCTTTGAACAGTGCAAGTAGTGAGACACCCGATACCTTAACTGCCTTGAAACGAACTCCTGGAATATCACCGACGGAGTGGCCTTTACGACCAAATCCAGCCACAAGAACTTCGTCATTCTCGTCAATGTAGTTTAGACAACCGTCTCTTGGAACGAAAGCGGTGATCTTCTTACCATTCTTGATAAGTTGAACACGGACGCATTTACGAACGGCAGAGTTTGGTTGTTTTGCCTCAATACCGAAGCGCTCGACAACGATTCCCTTAGCGTGGGAAGCACCTCCAAATGGATTAGACTTATATCTTGTACCCAGGTTAGCCCTCTTGTATTGCTTGTCTGCCCATTTTTGGGTTCTGCGACGTGTGCGAAGTTCGCGTGCCGAATTTATACCTCTTGGTTTACCTAAAGGAAGATAGTGTGCTTGGAACGAAACAGAGGTGTAACTCACTTACCTGAACCCATATTCCAGTTAAAAGCAAAGTAAATTAAATCGCAAAGTTAATGCTTAATTCTTTAAAGGTGAATAAATGTATTGTGGTATATTTTCCAATAGTAACTACCGCGAACTTGGTAGTCATTCATTTAAGGTCTTATTTGTCTCTCCCCAGAGACGAAAATAATTGAGCGGTAAAAAGGCGGCAAAGATTCAAAGTTTATCCGTTAAGATTCATGAGTACTAACCCAGAAAATTCAATAAGAACTTCTGACTGTTTCAAAGCAAATACTCAGAGTAATCATTCTAATAATGAATGACCCTAAAAGATCTCCGATTCCCTCTCCAAATTCAAATGATCCGATTACAAAACTGCAAATATCGCTTAATAATGTGTTGCAATGTATTGCTGTGAGTTACAAACTTCAAAGTTGTTTTTTTACTATTGATGACTTTTACTTATATTTCAGGACACACTGAATTTAGTTCCGGAGAATGCACCCGCGATCACTCAAGATCAAAAAGTAGACAACAAAGAGGCATTTTCTACAGTTAAAGAAGATATCGTCAGATGTGCAAACGATATATCATGTTGGTTTGAATCTGCGAATAATTCTATCTCTGAATTAGGTCATCTTAATTCACTAAAAGGCACAAATGGCGAGAAATTCTTGCAAAAAATCAGGAGACTAAAGGAAAGAAATATTGAATGTAATATACATCTGAAAGAAACATTTTATGAATTCAAAAGAATATACAGTTGCTTTGATAATGAGATTAATAACTATATTGATAGTTCAATAAAAGAAAAAAAGAAACTTGACAACAAGTTGAACAAAATGGAACTAATCTTTGGTGAAATGTACGGGTCACATGATTCTTAGCGCCGTTTTACACCATAAGAACTTTGTAATGTAATTTTTATATATGGAGGAACTGGAAAAATTAAGAGTAATAAAAAAAATCCAATCAAGAATATATGAAGAGTGGAAAAACGATGATAGAGATCTCGCTGAATTTTTATGCCATCTAGGCAAAGAAAGCAAATCATTCGAAAACTTCTGTGATAAAATAAAAGAATTTGATGGGGGCGATCTAACAGAAACTTTACTAAGTGACATTTATGAAATTGTTAAAGGTAAATTCAGTCTAAAAGAAGCATGCAAATATGGTGAATCCATTACTTCTTCAGTTAACAGCAAACGTGCTGAACTACAATTTGCAATGCCAAATGAAAAGGCACCATTAAGTAAAAGGGCACTCGAATTGCTGAGAAAGGAAAATCCTAATTATATTGATATTAATCGGAAAAACAAGGTGTTTAATAGAACAATTTCCGATGGATTTGGAATGAAAGATAATATCACTAAGGAGGGGTATGGTGCAATTACGGGAATTAAACTAACCGATAGAAAAACAAAAAATAGAGATGAATCAAAAAACAAGATAACAAATGACTACGAAAAGTGGGAAATAACACAGCTGGTTAATTCAGGTGCATTATCAATTGATGAGGTAAATTCTTTTGGTTTAAGAGACAACGAAGATTTCAACTCCTGTAATATTGAGCTCTCGACAGAAATAGAGTTAAGGAATTGTGAACCACAGTTCTTAAAAGGTCAATCAACAAAAAAGTTTAATATTGAATCATCGATTCAGATATTTGCAAATCCGGGTGGGAGTTTAAGTAAGGCAGCTGAGATAGCATCAAACATTGCAAAGGAACGTAGAGAAATACGTGAATTTCAAGAGAAATCGCTTTTAGACAGTATACCAAGAGATATGAGCAGACCCTGGGAGGACCCAACTCCTGGTCCTGGGGAAAGAACAGTTGCAAGTGCGTTGCAAGGAATTGGAATGACAACGCAAACGCACCCAGAATGGAAACGGCAATTTTTGGGAAAGAGCTTGGGTTTTGGACAGAAAAATAATACATTAAAGTCTATTTCTGAACAAAGAAAAAACTTACCAATTTTCCCTTTAAGAGATCCATTAGTTGAAGCAATAAGAAAGAATCAAATAATTGTTGTTATTGGCGAAACAGGAAGTGGTAAAACTACACAAATTACACAATATTTATTTGAAGAAGGATTTTGTGACAAAGGTGGAATAATAGGGTGTACTCAACCAAGGAGAGTTGCTGCGACCTCTATTGCCAGACGTGTCGCACAGGAGGTTGGTTGTACTTTGGGTTCTACAGTAGGATTTGCCATTCGTTTTGAGGATATAACTTCACCCGAAACTAAAATTAAATATATGACTGACGGTATGCTCTTAAGAGAGGCTCTCTCAGATTGTAGCCTATCTCAATATAGTGTTATTATGTTAGATGAGGCACATGAAAGAACTATAACTACAGACGTCCTTTTTGGATTACTTAAGGTATGTTTATATCAATTTTTGGAGTATGTAAATTGAATTTTACCAAAATATTTGCCTTATTCCTAATTTAATTTATAGTTAAAATATTATTAGTTTAACTTATTTAAATTAGGGCATACAAAAGCGTGTATGTTCATTGACTGATGACTAATATTATTAGATATCTACTATTAGACAGATACCAATGAAACAATTAAAATCATTCAATGACCAATACTCCATTCTTTTCAAATAATTATTTATTTTTTTAGGAAACTTGTAAAAGACGCCCGTCATTCAGGTTAATTGTAACTTCTGCAACTTTAGAGGCGGATAAATTTTCTTCGTACTTTATGAATTGCAATATTTTCAGGATTCCTGGAAGAACATTTCCAGTAGAAATAATGTATTCGAAAGAGCCTATTGATGATTATGTTGAAGCGGCACTAGTTACAGTCTTACAGATTCATTTACGTGAACCACCTGGTGATATATTGGTTTTCTTGACTGGCCAAGAAGAAATCGATAATGCATGTCAAACACTTCACGAGAGAATGAAAAAACTGGAGAATTTAAAGCCACCTCCGCTGATCATTCTCCCTGTGTATTCTTCTCAACCAAGCGAAATACAGTCGTTAATATTTGAAGAAGCTCCAAAAGGATGTAGAAAATGTGTAATAGCAACAAATATTGCGGAGGCATCGCTTACTATTGATGGCATTTATTTTGTTGTAGATCCGGGATTTTGCAAAATTATGGTCTTTAATTCAAAAACGGGGATGGACAATTTAATGGTGGTCCCAATATCTCAAGCTAGTGCAAATCAGAGGTCTGGTAGAGCAGGGAGAACTGGGCCCGGGAAATGTTATCGCCTGTACACAGAGGTTTCTTTTAGTACTGAGATGCTACCTACTACAATTCCTGAAATACAACGCACAAATCTTTCTAATACAGTATTGCTTCTGAAAGCTCTAGGTGTTAATGACTTATTAAACTTTGATTTTATGGACCCTCCCCCAACAACAACATTATTAATAGCACTAGAAACCTTATTTGAATTAGGTGCCCTTGATGAAGAAGGATTTCTGACTAAACTTGGTAGAAAAATGGCCGAATTACCTATGGAACCAAAACTTAGTAAGATGGTTCTTTCTTCAGTTGACCTTGGATGTTCAGATGAGATTATTACAATAACTTCAATGCTGTCTGTACAAAATGTTTTCTATCGTCCTAAGGATAAACAAGCAGAAGCAGACAGAAAAAAGTCGAAGTTTTATCACTATCAGGGTGACCATCTAACATATTTAAATGTTTATAACTCGTGGAAAAAACAGAGGTATTCCGTTCCATGGTGTTTCGAAAACTTTTTACAATCAAGAGCATTAAAAGGTGCTCAGGACGTTCGGATGCAACTAATTAATATTTTTGATAAATATAAACTAGAAATAATTTCAGCAGGGAACGATTATGATAGAATCAGGAAAGCTATATGTGCAGGATTTTTTAGTAATGCATGTAAGAGAGATCCACAAGAAGGATACAGAAACATTGTAGATAATCAACAGGTTTATTTACACCCTTCAAGTACGTTGTTCAACAAGTCACCTGAGTGGATACTTTATCACGAATTAGTATTCACAACTAAGGAGTATATAAGAGATTGTTGCACTATAAATCCGGACTGGCTTGTTGATTTTGCTCCAAACTTATTTCAATTTGCTGACCAAAACCAACTTTCAAAGAGGAAGGTTAGGGAGAAGATCCAACCATTGCACAATAAATACGAGGATCCTAACTCTTGGAGGTTGTCAAAGAGAAGAAAGTAACGCTTTTTTTGTGTTTATTTATATCGTTTGATTAATATCTTTCTATAGTTCCTTTGAACACTAAAAGTTAGCTCACTAGACTTACCGCCAACATTTTTCATTTCGCCTGAAAAAAATAGTATATTAATGTAATTAGTACTCTGATGTAAATGAGAGAGTTGACAGGTTCTATTGGGTTTTTTGCTTAGATAGATTCACCGCTATTATGTAGTTTGTCCTTTTATAGAATGATGAAGACTGTTAATAGTAGGAGTTTAGGTTCATTTGTGAAGGTTATGAGAATTGGCCATGGTGCATTTGGAGATGTATGGCTTGCGGAAGACATAATCGGGAATCGCCGTGTTGCTTTGAAAAAGTTGATTTCTAAAGAAACCAGAGAAGGTTTTTCAAAGTCAGCAATAAGAGAAATTATCCTGTTGAGAAAGTTGAATCATAGGAATATTGTAAAGTTATATGGAGTTGTTTTTTCAAAACCTCGGGAATCTAGTAACGAGAACCCAACCCGAGACAGTAACAATAATAAGGCTCCAAACCCTAATAATAAGTCTACAGATAAAGGATCGATTTGGATGGTATTTGAATACCTTCCTTTTGACCTAACTGGATATATGGAGAGTCTTAGACTTGAAAACAAAACTATTAGAGTTATTGATATAAAGGTTATAATACGTCAACTTTTATTAAGTTTGGAATATTGTCATTCAAATAATATAATACATAGAGATATTAAATGTGCAAATTTACTAATTTCTGCAGATGGTGTCTTAAAACTCGCTGATTTCGGGTTAGGGAGAATATATAACAGTATCAATAAAGTATATACAAACAGAGTTATAACCTTGTGGTATCGCCCACCTGAACTTTTATTAGGTGCCCAAGTATACGATACAGCTGTTGATATGTGGTCAGTTGGGTGTATCTTAGGTGAACTAATTCTTCAGCAACCTTTGTTTTGCAGCGAGACTGAAAGAGGTATACTGAAGTCTATCGGTGATTTATTTGGTCCCCCCCCATCTGATATCTTATCTGAATACATGAAATTGCCTCTCTGGGAAGACTCAGACTTCAATCCACTATTAAAGAAATTGGGTTCAGGTAAAGGGTCTAAATATGAACAATTTGTTTTCCGTGTTAAAAGTAAGGTTGGGCCTCAAGGATTAGATTTACTACTTACTTTACTACAGTATTCTCCTACGGAACGTCTTACTGCGTCCGAAGCCTTAAGGCATCCATGGTTGAGTAGTATTAGTTCACATGAAAAAATCCCCGAAAGGTTGGACATGTCAATTTTGGCTAGAAGGAAACAATTTCACTCCTTAACTGCAAGGAAATTACGCGAAAAGCTTCAAGGAAGGTTCAAACAGCCATCATTTGAAACAGGTGGTGCACCTAATGCAAAAGTTGGGAAAGCATACTTTGTTGAGCGTATTAAAAGAAAATTAAATCTCGGTACTAAGGAAATTTCAGACCTTGTTAATGTTAATATTGAAAATAGAAAAGCAAATATACCTGTTACTGCTAGCCCGAACATAGGGCATGAGTTAATGAGACCAAGAAGATCAAGAAGTAGGGAACGCCTAGAAAGTCCAAGAGGATACAAAGAAAGACACAGAGGGAGAGACCCCAGCGAACACAGATATAATGGTGACTATGACATGAAAAGATATCACTCGACATATGAAGACGAAAGGCGCCGTGAAAGGGAAAGGTTTGAATATGACAGGAGGAAGCGAGACCACCTTGAAAGATGTGAATACGACTCCCGAAGTCTAGAGAGAGAGTCAGAGCACGAATACTGGTATTCAAGGTACTCTCGCAGAAGGGACTCGTACGAAGGTAGAGGAGGTAGGTATGGAGAATATCCGAACTCGCCTTCTCCATCACCACCAAACGCCATCTATCACGGGGACGGCAGCCAATGGTGGAGAAGTCCTCTCAGAGGGAATATGGAATACACCAACAGAGTTAGTTCCACAAAAAGCGGAAGGATAGGTCCCTATGACCACAGAGGTCAAGGATATAACTACTACGACTACAGGAGATAACGTTCAAACGAGTAAATTTCGTCCGCTGTAATACATCACAAACTAGAATCACTTAACAATAACGCTTTCTTCGTGAAAACCCACGTATTAACTTTTGTTCTTCCCTGAAAGTTACTCATTTAAGATCTATACCTTGAAAATCCACACTAGGTGCGTTTAGACACGAGATATCAGCGGCAAATATCCGTAGTGTCTCCCCTTTCTCCTTTGGTAAGTAAGATTGGTAGTGCGTATCTTCTATTTATGATAAGATATATTTAATTTAGGATATATTCTAAGAGGGGAATATGCGGTACTTGTAGTGAAAGTCTATATTATTACATAAAGATATAGCAATTGAAATGTATTTCAAAAATTAGCTTGGAAGATAGCAATAGCGCTTTATTTTGCTCCCGCTTCCGCTTCAAAAAATTCGATGGGTAGTTTTCCACGTAATTAAGGTAATTCAAATCCAAGGTAAAGAGTATAACTTATTTGGTTCGTACAACTAAAGAGGTACCCTTCAACTCACAAATGTTAGGATCTTCGTCAACTTCTGCTTCTGGAAATGCTGGAGATGTAGTAACGACCGTTAATTCTGAACTCTTAAATGAGAGTACAAATGCTAACACTCAAAATAATGGTACAGGCGCAAATTCTCAGGATGTTCTTTCATTATTAAGTTATCTTGTTCCAAATTCGGGAAACGACAATACTAACTCCACCGTAAATCCTCCTCCTCAGATAGCGGACCAGGTAACTATAAACGAACTTCTCGGCCTAATAAACGGTTCAGTTACAAGTAATCCAACTGCAATTAAGACCAATGCAACAGGAAATCCGACAGATTCAAACAATAACATGGAACCTATTAACGTTGTTGGTGCTCCTGGTGCAGCAGGCACTGCTGCGAATAACGGAACAATGAGTAGTTCAATCCCTTATATACTTCCCCTCTTGATGGGTTCAGGTTCAACTAATGACCAGAATATAACCTTATTAAATAGTTTGGTATCTTCTTCTGCACCTTCTCCTGGACAGCAAGGCAATATCAACCAATTTGTGTCACAGCTACAAAACCTGATACCTCCTTTAGTACCAAGCCCGGGTGCATCCGGCATGCAAAATGGCCAAAATTTGAGCCACACAACCACTGGAGCCAATCATTCGGCGGAGCATTTGCAGATGATTTACGGTGGTAACGCCAATATTGGCGCTGATAATAAATCAGAATTGCTTGCAGCGGCAGCGGCGTTTGCAGCATCTAATTCCAATCCCATGAACATCTCCGGTGGTCCTATGACTAATTCCAGGGGGAGAGCTAGAAAACGTGCGTCTTCGACTCCTTTGGGTGGTGTTAGAGGGAGGAGAGATTCGACTGACGGTAAGAGAAGAGGTGGAAGCCCGGGTCGCCACAATGCAATGGATACTGCTACTCTTGGACCTTCGGGAACAATCCTTCCACACATTCCCTCTTTAGCTGATGGAATAGAGACAATTGAGCATGGAAGTAGTGTGAATATGATGGGCACTCCTGCAGCTCATCACAATGGATCTCAATTTAATGAATTTAGCACAGAGGATGCAAGGCATTCGGTTAGATTTGAAAATGGTCTTGTATTGATGACGAAGCGCTTTATACAGTATCTATATGAGCAAGGAGAAAGCAGGATTATAGACCTGGCAGCTGCAGAGGCACATATGGATGTACAAAGAAGAAGGCTTTATGATATTACCAATGTTTTAGAGGGAATTGGAATCCTAAAGAAGATGGGCCGTAATGCATTTATGTGCTCTGCATCTGTTCCTGATGTACTTGTTGAACGTGATGCTGTTCTTTCGTCCTTCGGTACAGTAGATATGAGTGTAAAATTGACACAAAATACAGACGATGAAACTCTCAATTCGATACCTTGGTTTAGTAGTTATAATAAATTGCAAGTACTTTCTAATTCAGAGTACGAAGTTATGGAAAAAACATTAATTCAAAGGAAGGACCAATTGCTACAGGCATGCCAACAACTCGGTTTTAATGATATTGTTGAACAATATACGATCGCAAACAATGGACCGAGTTCGCATTCCTCAGGTTCAGTTGGGAACTTCCCACCCAGTCATCAGGGTAGACCCCAAAATAACAATTCATCGAATGTACACAATCCTACAGTTGGGCAACATTCAAATATTACACTGGCTTCGCATGGTAATCACAGTATTAGAGATGAAGGCATTTCCGTACCAAATGCAATTGAGAGACAAGGGGTCGAAGCAAGTGAAAATTCAAGCGGTTCTGGAACTCTATGGGGAAGCATAATTAATAATGCCCCGAGTAGGCCTTCGAATGTTCCTTCTATTCATCACCCTGATGCAAGATGGATGGAGGCTACAGAAACTGGTAACAATGCTTCAAAGCATGGTAATGGTTCAGGTGATGAGCAGGGTTCGAATTCATCGGGAGCTGGCGACCAGAATGAGAATGTTAGTGGTTTTAATGAATAAATGGCACGGTCAAACAATGGAAAAATTGGTGTTCTTTTTTATATAATATTTGCACCTTTTTACTCCTAAGTATATCTAATTAATTAGTTGAAGCAAACATTAGTAATTTTATCTGAAAATTAGTAATCATAATTAATTTTTTTTCTGTAAGGTCCTTTGAAAATACTTGAGAATTGCAAATATGGGAATTAAACAAAAAAAACTTATATATTTCTCGTACTCGTAAGATGAAATAGTGTCTAGTTTCAGTTGTGAGAATTTATTTATTAACCTTTAACTTAAATCCTCGTTCCTATAATACGGGTTAATGTAATTGAATGAGGTAAATTAGCTTAGTTCACCCAATTAAATGTGTACAAGTGATTTGTTCCGTAAACCTGTCATTTTCTGGCTTAATTCATTTTATTCTTTTTTCCCCCTAAAGCCTTTTTGCCTTTTTTCCCTCTTTATCTCTTCCAACTCATTAATAATCTCTTCTATTTCTTCTGCTTCTTCAACTGCCTGATCTATTGTCCCGTTTTCAATGGCATCCTTTATCTCTTCTTCGTCTAAAACCTCCAATGAAGGGTTTAACGTCAATTCATATTCGTATTGGAGTTGCAACTCCTGTTCGCTCATTTTCCTTCTCAGATTTGATTTTTTTTTCAAATCTTTTACTTTGATGTTTTTATTGTATTTTTGGTCAAAATTGGGTTTTTCTTCGTAATTTTTTTCACTGCTTTCACTTTTTCCCGAGTTTACTAACATATCTGCATAAGGATCATTCGAGCTTCGAAAGGAGTCACCTGCTTTTTAATAAGAAAAATATTTAATATAATGATTACTGTAAAAAAAATATTTACAAAGATTACTCACCTGTATTGCGTTTTAAATTCTGAATTTTTTCTCTTCTTGTAAATTTAAGGGTGTATGTAAGGAAGATTCTATATAGTATAAATCCTGAAAATAAAAAAGTTATTGAAAATTGTAAAAAGTATTTGTATTTTTGGCGACAAACAATTATCGGCATTTATATTGGACTTTTTCATAGAATGTTTGTCTGAATATACAAGATTATTAACATACCAAACATAAAAAGTGTAAATATAATGAAAACAATAAACCATCTCCTTGATTGTCGTGTCGGTATTTTATTACTGCTACCTATTTTAGATGGCTTTTTTTCGATATTTGGAATAACAATAGGCAAATCGTCGGTTTTTTTGTGATCAGTTATATTTTTATTGAATGAATTTGACCTTAAAGGTCTAATTATTGATGAAGATCTCTTCATTTTCTGATTATTCTGCTTTAATTATCGACACGTTTCTTAAGTTGCATTACTTTTCGAATATTTTGGTCCGTGCATGCAAGTGTCTTTTTATAGCGCCCAATTTACTGTCTTTTGAAGCTTGCTCAATTTTATTTTACAAACAATGATTATATGACTCACACAAATGTATATGGTCAAATAAGTGTTTTGATGTAATTTTTTGGTAATTTTGATTGTATATGTTATATATTATTTTAACTTAACTGTTAGTCCTAGTTGTTTAATAATGATTTAGAGTATTTCGTTATGCTATACTTTTACTAAAAAATATATATATACCAAACAATCTTCAAACTTATTGCCAACACCCCTTTATTTGACAATCAAAGTTTGATTATTCCTCTATCCAGGAATTTTTTCATAGATGTAATGAATTGTTCTGGTTATTTATGGCGGCTATTTTTTCGATACATCGAAAAATTGAGATTTTATTTTCGTGATTTTTCTTAAATAATGTATTGGTACATATGCAATCTATTTTTAAGAATGCGTTCGATAAAGTTTCTGTAATTAAGGATGCCGTTGGGCATTCGATTGAGGAGGCAGTTAAAAATAACCCAAGGGACTCAACTTATGTACTTAACACTGGGACATCAATAACGTCGAGCATTGCAAATTGGGCAGAAAAGAATCATGTTTCTGAAAAAGCCAACATCATTAAGAATAGTGCCAGTGTATTAGTTGGGGACCTTGCATCCGGCCTAAAAGGTGTGACAAATAACATTTCTTTACAAAATAATTTTGGTGAAAAGTTTATAAACAATCAAGATAAAAAAAAGCAGATGACAGACGAGTGCAACTATTTCCAAGATGACTTTTCTTCTTTCAACAATAGTATTTCTCTTGAATCTGATTACAATAATTTGTTTGGTTCAAACACCAAAAAGAATCTACGTGATATTCATGAAGATCAGTTCAAACAAACAGGTTGTACAAATGATTATTCTCCAACCACCAATAGTAAGGGTACTGATAACTCGTTAATTGATGATTCAAAATCCATAAACAATACAGCCTATCAAACATTTGATGGAGGAGAGGCCGAGAATGAGTTAAAACTTCATTATATGAAACAAAAACCTACCACAAAAGTTTCGAATAAGAAAGAGATTAGAAATGATTGTACCGAAAAATTAGACTTTTCGAATAAAGATGTGGGAAACAAGAATATATATACCGAGACATTAAATTCATCTTTCATTAAAAAAGTACATGTTAACAACACCTTGAATAACCAATCAAATATAATTGATAATATTTCAAGTAATCACGTTGACTATGAAGATTTAATGGATTTAAACTCAAGTCAAGACACTGATTCAACTCTTAAAAATGAAGCAGGTGAAAACTGTCGAAAATTTGAAGCCACTTCAGGGGATAATATAGTGAACAATCCCTTATCTGTTTTCCAACAAATCGGAAACCTTGAAAAAGAAAATTTATTGCTAAAGGAAGAAGTATTGTCAATGAAAGCAGAAATACTTGAATTAAATGAAAAATTGGCTAGTAACGAAAAAACAATTGATAAATTGAGTCACAAAAATATTGAATTAACTAATGAAAATAAATCATTAATTAGCAATATTGAAGAGATTAATAACGAAATGAAAAGAGAAAAAACATGTTTTGATGATTTAGAAAATATGACTAAAAAGGCCACGAAATTTGAGAAACTCAGTGAAGAACAGAAAAATACAATTCAAATACTTGAATACAAAATCACTAAACTTGAAAATACAATAGATATGGGTGAAGCGGAAAAAATAGAGTCCACAATAAATTTTCAAAGAGAAATAATGGAACTCCGTCAACAATTATTGCACACAAGTGAAAATGAGAACAAAATATCGTTACCTTATTTGAACAGAATACGCACTTTAGAAGATCAACTAAATGAAACTAGAATTATTCATTCAAAGGAAATACAACGGTTTGAAGTAATCATTGGAAACTTAAGAAACCAGAATGTTTCAGAAAGAAACGATTACGAGAAATTAGAAAAATTATTAAATGAAGAAAGGTCACAATTTGACTCAAATATAAAAAAGTTGGAATTTCAAATTAAACACTATAAGGATACCATAAGAAGTCTAGAGAAAAAGAATGCGGAAAACGATTCGAAATATCTTGAAATTATTCCAAATAAGGTGGTAAATTTAGGAATATGCCCAAAAGTAATTGACATAGGTATTAGTGGTGACTCCACACGTAATATGCTATTTTTCAAAGAAAAAAGTTCTGAGGTAGAAAAGTCAATTGATTGCAATAATCCTTTGTCATCAAGAGTTAACAGGAGGAGTATTCTATCCTATAATCCATTACAGGAAGAACTCAGACAAATGATTACTGACAAACAACTTTTAGAAGAAGATTACATTCGAATCTGCGATGAAAAAAAACACGCAGAAGATATGTTGTCTGAGGAAAAACAACGCAATAAACTACTCAAGCAGCAATTAGATAATATGCTTAAATTAGCAAATGACCTTACAGACAAACTAGACAATACTAATGAAGTAGTCAAGCTCCAAAAAAAAGAATTACAGCAAGCCCATTTGCGTTTAAAATAACCATATTTATTGACAATCTCAAATTAATTTTTTATCATCGGTAATATTTCGTTTATTTAGGTTTTTTCTCTTTTATTTCAAATTTCCACATTATTCATTTATGCATGCAGTATGTACCACATAAAATAATTACGTGCAATTTTTTTCGCATTATGAATTTTGAGCTTTCCTTATCCTTTTTTTTCATAAATGAGTATTAGTTTTACTCTAAATAATGAAAAAAGCAAACTATAGTTTGGTTTTACTTTCTCTTTTGAGTGGGTGTTCATTGGTGTATTTCATTAACTCGAGATACGGTTATTCCGCAAATCAAAATGGGACTAGACAATTAACAAAAGGAGGAATTTTTCAAATTTTTGGGGAAGAAAATGTTGAAAAAGGCGTGGTAAACGAAATTAGTTATGTTAATCAAAAAGATACGTGGAATGAATACGAAAACAAATTATCAATATGTGATATTGGTTTTGCAATATTGTCTGCACCTAAATACTTTGACACTAGAGTAAAGGATCTTGAAAACAGTTGGCTAAAACATCTTTGCAGAGTAAATAAATCAGGAAACACGGAACATCTAAGTAATTATGTTTTAATATCATCAAAAAACTATCCCAGTATCCCAACAATGATACCAAACTGCGATGAAAACTATCTTAATTTATGTTGTAAAACATTGGCATCCTTTGAATGGATGCTAAATAATTGGCCCGAAAAAAAATGGTACATGAAATTGGATGATGATACATTTATAATATTATCGAATTTGCTTGAAGAATTAAGTTCCATTAATCACAATGACTACTATTTAGTTGGTGGACAGATATACTTAACTCTGGAAGATTCTTCTGTCAAACCATTAAGTAGTAGGTCGAACACTTTGAATTGGAAGGATCATGGAGAAGTCATCAAAGGAATCAGAGGAGGTGCCGGGTATTTAATGAGCAAGCCATTGGTCAATTTATTTGTTAAGAATGGCAAGAGGTACTTAGATATCTGTAACGATGGTGGTTCAAGGTTCAAAACATTTGAAGATGCATCTCTTTCATTATTAGTTACTGAACTTGTTGGTCAAAAATCAATATTACAAATTCCTGGATTCCATTTCCATAACCCCTTTGTTTCTTATCGTAGTGAATACAGAAATAGGGGATTCAAACCTATTACTTTTCATTTGATGCATGACACCAGTATGATGGGATTTCTAGATTATCTACTTAATGGTGAAATCCGCCCTTCAACATACTCCTGTAATCATTTATCAACTAATTTCTGTGTTTCTAAGTTTGATCTTACTATTTCGTCAAAATTTTGGGAACCTGTTTTTTTTGGTCCCCTAAATTCAAATGATTCTTCTATACTTGGAAGAAATGCAATATTGAGAAATGCAACTATTATCAGAAGTGGAAATAGTAAATTTGACAGTTCGTTCTATTTCAACCTACAAAACTCCATTGAGGAGAAAGAAGACCAAGTAGATTACTTTCTCAATGAACAAGTTAGTTATATACCCAGACATAAAAACACACTTGAGATGTCATATCCGAGTTATAAATATAAAAATACAAAAACTCCAATTTTAGACATTATTAACATCAATAAACAAGCAGAAGAATTAAAAGATGGAAAAATAATTCGGTCAATTCAAATGGAAAATAATTCACCAGATAAGGATCATCCCTGTCACGATATGATCATAAGTTATTCAAATAAGTTAAAAGATTACTACTCGAAGATATTGTTTGGAACTAGAGAAGTGCTATTTGTTGGCTTTCCAGATCACCCAAATAGGGGTGATTCTGCGATTTTTACAGGTGCATTAATATTACTTGAGACATTGGGTATAAAGATAATTAAAGCAATTCATCTATTAGACGACTACAATAACGGAGAAATATTAAATTTATTCACTGTTCCTTTCGAACAAAGAGCAATTCTATTTCACGGGGGTGGAAATTTTGGAGATTTATATATACATCACCATCAACTAAGGTATAAAATATTGGATGACTTTGGTGAGTACAAGGTAGTAATGTTTCCACAAACAGTTTTCTTTAAGGATCAAAACAAAAAATTGGTTACAAAGGAGAATTTTTTGAAGCACAAAGGGGAATTATTTCTTGCTGCAAGAGACGCTCCTTCATTAGAGATTTTAAAGGAGATGTTCAACGATGTCAGCAACAATATAGAGGTAAAATTATTACCAGATTTAGCATTTATAATAGGTGATCAAAGGAAGAGAAGAGGAATACCTTCATTGGACATATTAATACATGCAAGAGTAGATAATGAAGCTCCAAAAATAAACTTCAATGGGGTCATGGTAAAAATGAGCAAAATAGCTATCGATGATATAAAAAAGTTGTTAAAAAATAGTTATTCTAATAATTTAAACAAAAATAAATCAAGAAATCAAGAAATTGTAACGAGGAACATGTGGATTGACTACCTCACCATTATTATCGATGATTGGCTGGATAGTGATGCGAATTACAATGATATGTCAGGAGTCAATTTTATCGAGAAGTCTATTTCAAGGACAATCGATGGAATGGCATTCCTATCAAGGGCAAATATTGTGATTACTAACAGATTACACGGCCATATTCTACTCACCTTATTGGGAATAAAGCATGTAGTAGTGGCAGATTCATTCGGGAAGATGAAACATTTTAGAGATACTTGGACTTCAGGCTGTTCATTGTCGGCTTGGCACGAGAATTTTTCAGATGCAATAATTAGAGCTTCGAATGAATTGAGCGGATAAGGTTAGTATTAGTATATAACATTAAACGCAGTAACTTAAGAAGTCAGCATAATTAAATTTAGTTAAGGTGTAATTTAATTTATAATTTTAACATACGATCACTAATTTTCAGGTACATTTTCGTTATTTCTAGAAACAAAGTGAGAAAATATAAGTTGTTTCGGTATTTCTGGATATTTCTCTGCTATACACTCCAGTATAATTGGGTTTGACCAAGGACCAAAATTCGCATTCAACCACTCTCCTTCGTAATTCGGATTCCCACCTAGGAATCTGGGAAGTTGATCCTCATCAACAAGTTCCAGTAACACTGGTTTCCAATTATCATTTTGAGTGTATATGGAAATTTTTTTGGCAGTTTTTTCGTCAATAAGAGGTTTTACAAAATTCCATATAATACTAAATATACTTGGAGCATTGATTACAATCATATTACCCAAGAGTTCTGGATAATAGTTTTGACTAATATAAACAAGTTCTTTTATTATCTTTCTGCAACTCCCATCAAAATTTCCAAGTGTAAAACCATTTAAATCTATTATATTCAAAGTCTCGAATGGTTGGATTTCAAAATAATCGGAATTCAAAATATTCATGACTTTTTCCTTACTTATTCCATTAATCATGCACTTAGTCGAGTTTGATTTTAGTATGTTAGAAATGTGGCATGAAGATGATATGACATTGACGAGAAACTCATATTCATAAATCCAATGATTAAAGAAATTCATTTCTGGGTACAGTTCGAGTAATTTCTTGATATTACTGACACCAATACAGTCAATATATATCGGCCTACCAAGCTTATCAACTCCATGGTATGCTCTAGGGTATAATTCAAGTTTAATTGGGACCTGTGCGTTGCTAATCATCTCTGATATATTGCTTCTCTCTCTCCAGGTAAAATAATTCTTTAACATTATTGTTGCCTTTTCAACGTTAAATTGTCTTGCTCTTAAAAATCTGAGAAAGAGTTTGTATTCTAATTCACTGACATCATCAACTTTAGTATTAAAGTTTTCAAGAAGTAAACTTAATTTGTGTTGTTGCTCGCTGACATCAAGCTCATGAGAAATTTTTTTGTTTGAAGAAAATGCCAGACCTTTCAGCCAGCGAATCTTCATTTTAAGTTATTGGAACAAAAAGGTTGCTCTGAAAATAAAACTGTTTCTGGCTAATTTTCTACAAAACGAGAACGTTCATATTTTTTTCAATGAAAGTTCGGCGCCTACTCGTGGTGCTGAGATGAGATTATACAGTCCTAGATGTAATCTATTTTTTGAACAAAAGAACAAAAAAAAAATGTAGACATTTAAGGTGTGTATTTGGTGGTTAGTGTATTAATTTTTATATATTCATTGAATGAAATCGAGTCCAATATCTGTAACGGTTCGAGTTTTACTACGGAAATATTAGATGACTCTCTAGTCATTATATTTTGATCAAATTTGCTGTGATTTTTGTGATCGATATTTGGATTTGGAAACTTCAAACTTGGATTATTTTCTCTATGGTTCCATCTTGAGTCAATCTCCTTCCTACTTATATAATTCGTGGAAAGTTCGCTGAATACCATATTTTGATCAATCTTGAACTTGGAATTGTTTCTTCTCCAGACAAACAAGTTATTGATCATAATTTTCGCAATTCTAATTTGATTGTTTCTCTGTGGTCTTATTTTTACATTATTTTTTTTTGTTTCATTTATAGTTGCTCGTTTTTGTGCCTGAAAGTGGTTGACTGAAAATTGCTTGCCGTAAAAATGAGTATTGAATGCTCTAGCTAAACGTATTTTCATAGCATTAATCGATATCCTTTTTCTTTTTCTCGCTGAGAGAGAAATCCAAAATCTACTGTGATATGAATTGCTGCATATGTGACAAATAAATGTTTCCGAATCCTTTGATTTGATCGAGGTATTATGTGAATTCCTGGTACTCATTGATGGATTATAAATTACTGTAATTTTTGAACACTTTATTTTGTTCCCGGGAGAATGCTGGAAATTGAACTCATTTTTGTTTGTTTTTCCGTATAATAAACTAACAAGTTCATTGAAATATGATTTTTTTTTAATATCATTCATTGGAAACCAATCTGGGAGTCTAAATAAGGGTGATGAAATAAATTGATTTGATTTGTTTAGGCATGATTTGTGAACACCCCTAGAGCAAATATCACATGACAATAGGGTTCCGTGGAAAGAACATACAGTACATTTCTCATCATCTCCTATTCCTTGGTCTATTAAGGCCCAAGACAAATCTTCATCATTTACTTTGTAAACGTTAAAAAAAATTGAAATCCTTTGAATCACAAACAGTCTTCCTAAGTAAATGGATCTAGATAGAAATGATTTCCATAGTTTACCAAATTCAAAATCAACATCAGTATGACTATTTAGTGCCAAATACCATGGATGAGTCATTAAGTGAAGAAAAATGCTTCTCTTTCCAGTAAATCTTATAGCTCCTATGTTAGATTTAGGATTTGTTTTGGAAACTTTGTATACATGAGTTTCTTTTGAACAAGATCTTCTTAGCCTTTCACTTTTTCTTTGTGGGTACAAATTAGAACAATTTTTTGTCTTATTGTACCTGGAATAATGTTGTTTATATAAATTATTGTGGGGAAGATAGCTGTTACAGCATTTTTCAATGTTAGGTATTCCTTTCCAGGAAATTATGGTATAAAGATACCACAATGGTATGTCAATTTTATATTTTGGTGCACCAGTTTCTGCTTCGATCCCAAAATTTCCTTCTTGGATTTCAATTATCTTATTCTTATCATGTTCAAAAATATTTGAAGATTCATGAGAAATGCTTTCCATTTGTTTTTTTTTGTGTTGTTCTCTCCATTTCTTTTGGCTTCCTGCCAATTTGTCTTTTATATCAATATATGATTCAAAAGAGTTTTTGTTAGGAGTAATACCTTTTGTTAAATCGGATCTTGAGTATTTTTTTTTTCTTTCCTTCTTGTTAGGTATCGGAATTAAGTAGCTACTAAGTTCATATTCCTCAGGAGGCTCTTTAGTTCCAATAATTTTTCTGCAAATGTCTGAATTACAATGGCAATTAAGCATTCCAATATAACCAAAAACATTCTTTTTTTTCTTTAGTCCGGGAATTTGACGACTTACTAGGTTTTCATAGTCAATTGTTATCTCTGTACCTTTTTCAAGATTTTTTAAGGCAAATATTCCCAACTTTAACCAAGTAATTGAAAATTCATTTCTGAAACCACTTTTTAATGAACTATTAAATGGTCTAGATATCCAGACTTCTGCACGCGAGTTTGGGTCACAGGAGTGTCTAATATGTCTTGCTTCATTACCTTTATCAGTCATATCTAGATAAACATAACCATCAACTAAACAGAAAAGTTTTTCAGGGATGTTTTTAATTTCTTCTTTACAACATTGAGTTTCATCAACGTTATTGTTCAATCCAAAATAACCACTATATCTATCCCTAACATCAATATTAGTCAAAATTTCACCCTTACATTCGATTATTAATTCACCCTTAGAAATACCTTCAAGCAAGATTAGTCTTGTTGATGTGCGAGGGACGTTCAAATTAAACTTCCTGATACTTTTTTCTTTTTCATTTCGGGGTCTGTATTTCTCTGCAATAAATTTGATTTTTTTTTTTTCATTTAAACGTTGAAATGGTCTATTGTTACAATAGACATAATGTAGATTGTTATAAAGTCCACATATGCTTCTATTACATTCATATCTGTTCAACCGATTTAAGCAGAACTCATCACAAGTTTTTTCGCATGTACATTTCACTGTGTTGTTTACTAATGGTATTAATCCTGTTCCAAATTCAACTATCCTTTTACTCAAAAATTCATGCTCATCTCTTGATTCAGTGTTTGAAAAACATATAAAACTTTTATTTCCTATCGAATCTCTTGTATTTTGAAGACCCATTTATATGTAGGACTTTATCATTTGGTACTGAAGACTAACTCCGCATTATTGGAGCCTTGTATACAAAAATAATGAGTACCTGGATATGCACAGATTTTGAGAAATATTCAAACTGAAGGAATCCCACCTCAATAGTATCTTTCTGTTGTTAATAAAGTTATTTCAAGTATTCTTTTAATTCAGAGTCGCACCAAAGATGCTGTTTAAGTATTAAATGTCAGCGGTGAATATTAGGCGCAGTAACGTACCTTGGTTTTTCTTTCAAAGTTCGTCAAAAAAGGAGATACATGCTGTTATTTAAAAGTTGGATAAAAATATACTGGTCTTAGAAATAATTTTTATTAGACTATTTAAAGTAAATGTTATCTACAGATATAGTTTCTGCAGGGGCACTTCAAAGTAGAACTAAATTAGAGTTGATAAGAAAAAAAATATATTCCTTCTTCCTGTTTGATTTAAATGTTCAAATTGAAAATAATGATATTGACGATACAAATTTTGAATTAAGCAACAAATTACTTTACTTTTTTCCTGGTTCATTATCAATAGCAACAATAAGGCATCAAGTGGGCCTTGTTGAGGGTTTTATTTCTATCTCAAGCATCCTAATAAATGATGGAAAAGAAATAAATTATGTTAGAACACGTAAACACGAAATTTCATTCAAAAGACTTAATGACACAAGTATTGTTGTTTGCATGATTACATTGTTGCCACATTATATCCGCTCAAATTCTGGTAAGGTTATGACTATCGACTTTTCGGATGATGATTTTAATGATAGGATTTATAGCCAGGATGGTGGTTTAGACTATAAGTTACCATATTTAAAGGACAGTACAAATTTTTTTTCAGGTGAAGATGGCAAAAAAGATTCATTAATGTTAATACTTGATAGATTCACAGAGACGTTTAATTTGTTACACGGAGATTTATTGAATATAAATAGAGATAATCTTATAAGTATTCTCGAAGATTTTGTTCCTGGATTTCTAGACACAATAGACCTGTCCACTTTGTCTTTTGCAACAAGTGTAGATGGGTTCTACTTTGCACCTGTTGAAAGACAAATTCAAATATCAGTAATTAATTTAGTTGAGGCAACTAGAAATAAATTCGACGATATCTGTCATGTAACAATTTTATTTGATGCACATTTAATTTATTCTACATTGGATAACCTTTCAAGTAAGATTCTATATAATTATTTAGTGCTTTATAATGGTGTGGCTAGCAACGATAAACTTTGTAACGAACCATTTGGCAGATTTCCTCGGAGGGGCTACGATTATGAAGAACGACCATTATCATCGTTTGGGAGGTGTAATCGATTCTCCGGAGATGGATTTCTTTTCGGGCCAATAACACAGGGTGGTGCAAGAGGGAAAAGAACAGATTTTGTATTTTCTCCAAGAATCTTTCTCCCGGACCATGTAAAAGAAGGATACAAACTCGTAGCATTCACATATAAAGAAATAATGATTGTTGTACTATTGAAAGGAGATGAGAAAAAACGATCGAAATTGTATAAAGACGAAGTTGATCCTGAGCTAAATGAAGAAATGAATTTTTGTTTCAAGATGAGAAAACATATGATCGACAGTGAGGGAGGTATAAGAGATTTGTATTCAGATATCCTGAACCAATTTATAACTGTCATGAATTTGCCAGATTCATTTAGATTCTTTTATCTAAATAAAGCTAATAATGCAGTAAGGAGGTCAAATAAATTGTTCGAGCCAACAAACACATTAATGTCTTCGGTTGAAGGCGACTGTGTCTGGGGAACTGCTGCTTTGGTTCTTGACGAGTCAAGCAGAGTTAGTGAAATCTCATTTAAATCGGGCACAGAAGGTTGGGTCATTTGTAAAAAGTCGCTTGACCGCATTTTCTATTTGTTCTTTGAGAATCCTGAGACAACTTATGATAAAATAATGGGTAAGTTAAACCAAAAACGAAAAAAGAGAAAATAACATACTTCTCCGGCAGAATATTCCTCAGAATTTAAAGCTAAACATTTTAGTGGTATCTTTATTTAAATCGTTTTTGTGAAATGTGAAACTTCGAGGCAAAACCGAGGGCGCTAAATGCATAATTAATCAGTTGTAAGGGAATACAGGGATGAGTGAGACGACCGTTGACTTTGATGCTGGATTCAGTAAATATAGAGTGATAGTTGTGATATTAGTTGCACTTATCACTTCAATTATAGCAGAATTACTTTCCTATTTCGTTTTTTTCAGAAATAGCGACTACCTGAAGTTACAAGACAATCTCATTAAATCCAGGGCAAAACTGGATAAGTTGAGATTCAGAGACAAAGCAGGGATTATAGCAGAAAATTCGAGCCTATCTTCAAGTTATTCATCTTCAAAGATCAAGAAAAACCCAAAAATTGAAACACTCGAACGCGGAATTACAAATTTAAACCAGAAAATATCAATTATAAAGATGAAGTCCGGTATCTTAGTTGGCATTCTCTTCGCAATGGTAATTCCACTTTGTAACACGCTTTTTGGAGAGATGGCAATATGTAAACTTCCATTTGAGCCGATCAAAATGTTTAGACTCATTACACAGGCAGGTCTGAAGAGTGCCTCTTTAAATGATGCAGGAAGTATCTTTATTTTTGGTCAGGCATTTATGGCCTTTAGGATGGCTATACAGAAGGCAGTTTATTTGGATTCCTCGTCTTCCTTTGGCAGAATTTGAAGCGACAGAAAAAAAGTGCTATGAAAGTCATATAGTCGATTGAGGAAGAAATCACTGTATTTTATTAAAATCGACTAGATTGGTTAGCGTATTAGGATAAGGAGCTATTTTTCTAATTTTGCCACTATTTTCGTGTCTAGTAGACTAAGGGGCAGCAACATCTGGTAATTAAATTTATTGGTTTACGTAACCGGATGAGTATGGCTGTGAGAAGCTTGCATAATTGTCCTCGACATTATAATATTGATTTGTACGTGTAAACTTCTCAACCTGGGTTTCAACATCGTTGGTAAGTTCAGTTTCACCAAATGATGGAGAAAATTCATTTATTGCTGGTTCGAAGAACATCGCCCAGAGTGAAGCAGCGGCAAATGAAGACAATGCAAATATGTTGACACCTGTAGTTCTGAATGTTGTTGCATGTATGATTATTGCAATTCCAGACGCGGAAAATGCAATGAAATTGATATAACCATAAGTACTGCCAGCTCCTTCGTCCTGGAAAAGTTCTAGGAGTAGGAACCCAAGACCGAAAAGAATAAAGGCAATACCACAAAGCATTTGCCCAAAGGTAAGGAAGTTGATCTCAACACCGCCTTGTGCGACGGCCATATTGAATGCGGTTTCCAAGTCTGTTGTTCCTCCAAGTTGCAGAGTAAAGACAAATCCTATCGTTTTTCCAATGAAATCTAATAAAGTTGCAACTTTTATTATTTTGGAGCCAGTGACATATCCTCTCGCAAAGCAGGTATCATCAGCCAATAAAAGTTGGAACACCATTAAGTAGAGAGAGCCGATTATTCCCAAGAAAAAGCAGAATGATATATACTTCGGGGCATTTCCCTGAACCAATATTTCTCCCAGTGAATGGTAATTAAAGGCCAAGCTACTTGTATAGTTGTAACTAATTAATGTCAATCCAAGATAACAAAGGAACTCGAACAACAAGCCCATTCGTAAGAATGTATTGAACATGTTTTCTACTGGCAGACTTGGGCCTTGCTTTGCTGCTATTCCTGTATCTACATTTTCAACTCGTGTTGATAACCACATGTTTTTAGTCGAAATATTCACAAAAAATATTTAACTTGTTTATTTTAAAATAAATTCTAAATATTAAAATAGATTAGGATATCAAAACAATTTTTTATCCTAGATAATATCTACCTTTGTTCTGATTTTGGTGATTTCCATATAAGAAATCTGCTTTACTCACATGTATTTATTTCTATCCATTACACGACACGACAGGAATTTACGTATTTTTTATTATTGTCTTCTATCACGTGGGGAGTGATAGTTCAATACGTTAAAGCATTTGTCTATTGTCAACACTAACAGAGATATTGAAATACTTCAAAATGGGATATTAAACACAAAAAGAACACATGATGATTCACAAAACTGTCATTTGTATGATGTTATAATAGAAGAATAACAAATTGTTGTGACAAAAGTGAATTACAAATGCAATGAAAGTGTTAAATTATTAGACTAATTCAAAGTACCTAATATTTCAGCTGACTTTTTGCACACATTTATAACTACAAATTATATGAATACATGCAATAAATCTGTCCTATTTATTACATCTAATAAGTTTAGTATTTTGTGTGAAAACGGGCGGCAATATATGAAAGCACACGATAAAATACTTAATTCTATTTCTAATTTGTACCCTTAAACTACATTAGATATTGCTATGATTTGTCTATATTGTTAGCATAAGGAGTTGAAGCATTGAGTGCAACTTTGATGTGTGTAACCTGCAAGTATTTTAGTATATTTTTGTTTGTAGCTAAAATAACGTTTTTAAGCTGGAAAATGACTAGTACCCGAATGAAGTGATCTACTTATATTTCCAACTCTTATTATCAAAGCTCTTCTTTTTATATAATGATGTATCGGTCCATTAGGAGAATGTTGACTCTTGAGGAATCTAAGAAGGAGGAATTGGATGAGGGTGAAATAAAGTATATTAGAAAACGACGGGTGTTTTTTTTGTTTTTATTTACAATACTATATGTTTCTTGCTTTCTAATGGAACATAGCCATAATAAAAGCGCTCCAATCTCTCAACAAATAAGGTCTAAACTATTTGCTTCTACTTCTGAACAATTGAATAGAATTCAAGATCAATATGGAACTCCTGATTTGGAATCTGTGATTTCTGGTTCTGCGGCAGCGGATATTCTGTACTTACTTCAGGCATCATGTAGATCAAAGTCATTAATTGACGATGGGATGACCGAATTCTTCAATTGTGATATTGTTAAAATAGATTGGAATAGAACACATCCAAATCCTACTCATCCTGAATTGCCTTGTGACTATTCATCACTAGAAAAGTATGTCGAAAATGGGGATAGTACACCACTTGGTGAATTTCCACCAATTATAACAAACTATTACGAAACCAACAAAATACCAAAAGATCAACAATCAAAACCAATTTATCATCAATTTCATGAGTCTAAATTGCTATTGCCACTTTTCTCAAATGCAGCTGACAATAGTCCCGGGCCAATTCCATCTTTACACAAAAAGATAAATATGATAGGAAGAAAGTTGTTTAGGAGTGAAACCAATGAAACTGGCAATATGCCGGAAAATGACATATTTAAAGATAAGAATGTTGTTCAATCAAGTGAAATAGCAGAGAAATACAAAAGAAGTAATTCAATAGGAACGGTGTTATCTGAAGGTAATTTAGCAACAAATAATCAAAAACTAGCAGTCGATAAAAATCATCATTGGGATTTATTGTTTAAATGCGATCCTGAATGGGTGACTATTATTTTTGAAGTTTCTGCTGTTCAAAAAGAAAAGTATCCACTTTGGTGGAGAACAAAGTTGCACCTATCTCGTAATTCTCCATATTTAAATCACTATATTCCAAATGTGGAAATCACGACTGGAATGGTATATCATAGACATTATCCTATTTCAACAATTTTGCCTGTTTTAGCAATCTTATTATTTACATGGTTATTACTTCCTGGAGCAATTTCAAGTGTTATAATGTTCCCGTATAATGTGTACAGATTAGTCACAAAAAACGGTAGATTTAGAGAAATAATCGGACATTTTATAGATCCTTTTGGGAATAGAATTCATTCATTGAGTTGGTTCCAAATCTTAATTGAAAATGCAATTGGAATAGTGATAATTTTAGGTTTTACGTTTTCAAGCATAGCCTTGCATTTTGGCTCTGAGCTTTGTATTGAAACAGCATACAAGAAATGTATTGATCCCGGCAAATTTTGGTCAGAGACTCTCCATTTAACTGGTATAGAGTACTACGGACAATTACTTTTCAGCATGTGGATTAAAACAAAACTTCACTCCATTGCGGTTCTGTTGTTATTTATAAGGTTATTGGAAATTTCCTTGTTTTTTACAAACACCAGCTTCCTAATAATGACATTTGTATTTGCGTTTGTACCATTCATGCATTTTACAGCAATTTTTACAGTTCTATTATTCGCATTTTCAATCATTATGCATGCAATGTATGGCGCAATCTATGTCCAATTCTCGACTATCCCGATTTCATTTTATTCATTATTTTTGTTGGCGTTTGGAAGTCCATTTTCGAATACAGACAGTGGGGTACATGCATATTTTGAGAAAAGTGCGTATGGCGCTGCAGTTATGCTTTTGTTGTTCGAAATATTTTTCGTGACCATTCTACTGAATATGTTTACTACAATCATTATGAATTCCTATGCAATTGCAACTAAAAATGTAGAGTGTCCCATGAAAATGAAAAAGGTGACAGCTTCACTTTGGTATCAGGCAAAATTAATCTTTGGATTTGATAAGGAGCTTCAAGAAGAAATAGATACAATTGAGAGACTTGGGACAATGATTAAAGAAAGTGAAGAGGCAGTGGTGCTAGATATGGCACTTCACTTACCACCAGTCATAACACCGACGAATTCTTCAGGAAATGACTCAAAAGCTCCACTTCTAAATGGGGATAAATAGTTTTAGTAAAATCATGGTTTTTAATGTATCAAAATAAACTTAGCCACTTTATAACTAGACATTTTTTAATTTTATTTTTAACTATTCCAATTGTCTATTTCCGGCAAAAAATGCGGTGCTTTTTTTCTTTTGCGAATTTTGATAAAACTATCGAAAATCTATAAAAAAATATTATTTGTCACTGCCGAATATTATGAATATTAATTATATTTAGGGTTTTAAACTTATATTTAGTTGCAGGGATGACACCTGATTATTCTCGGGTTTTGAAGATCTGCACATTTATTGGTGCAACGGGAGTGGGTATATACTTCGGGTGGAGACTGGTAAATTATAATAGGTCACTTAATAAACAATCGATTGAATACAGAAAAAGAAAAAGTGATGGCGAATTAAAATGCTTAAACTGCAATTGCAGCAATGATCTAGAGTCTATATTATATAACGAAGAAAAAAAAGATAGAAATGACTCTGGAATAGTTGTAAAATCAAAAAATATGAATGAAGAGACGAAGGAAGCCCACATCCCGGGACTAGCTAAAATAATGATAAAAAACTTTGGTTGTAATCATAATAGAAGCGATTCTGAAAGTATGGCTGGACTACTTTCCGAGTACGGGTATACGATTGTTGAAGACTTGGAATTATGTGATTTGATTGTGATTAATAGTTGCACAGTTAAAGGGCCAAGTCAAGACTCGTGTATGAATAGTATCGAATCAGCGAAATCAAAGGAAAAGCATATTATTGTTACTGGATGCGTCCCACAAGCAGATATTAATCTTGAATTTCTAAAGGATGTATCCATTTTGGGGGTAAAGTATATTCATCGTATTGTTGAGGTTGTTGAATTGACATTACAGGGAAATGTAGTTTCACTTATCCCAGAAAAAGAAAGTAAAAGTTTGGGATATGTCATTGACCCATTAGAAATAGCTTTACCACCGTTAATGCTCCCAAAAGTGAGAAAAAATCCATATATTGAGATTATAACTGTTTCTGTTGGTTGTTTGGGAAATTGTACATACTGCAAAACAAAGCAATCTAGGGGAGAACTTGGGAGCTACCAAATAGAAACGATTCTGGAAAGAGTTAAAAAGAGTTTAGGAGAAGGAATAAAGCAATTTTGGTTGACGTCTGAAGATATTGGTGCATATGGGAAGGATATTGGTACAAATTTATCAGTGTTGTTGAGGGAAATCCTTAAAATTTTGCCTCAAGATACTATGCTAAGAATAGGTATGACAAATCCACCCTATATTTTGGACCAGGTAGATGAAATTGTTGAAATATTAAAACATCCTAATGTATTTGAGTTTTTACATATTCCTGTTCAAAGTGGAAGCAACAAAATATTGAATGCAATGAGAAGAGATTATTCAGTAGAGGATTTTTGTTTACTTGTTGATTCTATATTGAGAGATATACCATTAGCAACAATAGCCACTGACATTATTTGTGGATTTCCTGGAGAAAGTGAAAACGACCATCTTGAAACAGTAAATTTAATCAAAAAGTACCGTTTTCCTGTTATAAATATTTCGAAATTTTATCCAAGACCTGGAACTCCTGCCGCAAAGATGAAACCTGTGCAGAATGGTGTTTCAAAAAGCAGGAGTTTAGAAGTCACAACAATTTTCCAATCTTTCAATCATAATGAGTATATTTTTGAGAGTTTACCTCAGGACAAGATAGTTCGTGTATGGTTTATTGAAAATTCAGAAAAGAGTGATCACACTATTGGACACACCAAACACTATAACAAAGTACTCGTTGCTAGAAACGATGATTTACTTGGGAGGAGCGCAAGAGTAAGAATTACAAGTGCTCAAAAATGGCATTTGGAAGGTATTGTCATTGGAAATTAGTTATCAATAAACGTTTCTGCGTTACCCTTATTATTTATGGCTTCTAGACTGTCGTAAAAGAGCTTTTCGGATATTTTCTTAATATTCTTGTGGATTGATGAATTCAAATCACATCTCTCTTGTAAAGCTCTCTCGAGTTTTGAGTTTGATTCATTTGCGTGGCTCTTTTTAGAATTAAAACCTGCACTGTAATCATTAAGAATATTTTTAAGATTTTGAAATATATCATTCCAAATAAACCCAGCAATTTTCGCAATGTTAGCCAACTCCTGCCTATTTTTTAAATTTTCAATAAGTTCCATATCAATTTTTTTAATTATAAAGCCGTCATATTTGGGTTTGTTGTTATACCTATCATACCCTACCTGCGCCTTTGCATAATCTACTTTTTTATTTTTAACGATACTAAGTAAACTCTCGATTCTCCAGGAGTGATAGTATCTAGATCTAGAATCATCGACATCCCCAATTTCGGTCAACTCTTTAATGTGGATACATGAATCAGGTATACTACCTTTAACTGAAACATTTATACAACCGTATTTGTCAGTGGGTATCATATCATTATAGTTTAATTCTAATATAGGTTTAATTTGTGTCTGGTATTCGGCGAAATACTCTTGCCTTTTAGAATTTACAATATCTGTATTATTCGTATTTTTCTTAAACACGATTTTTATCGGTTTTTGATTCGGCTTGATTTCACGTTGATTTCGTTCCCACTGTAACTTAGTCTTAAGAATTTGAACATTTTCTCTTGGATATATCGGCTCACCTTGAAAATAGCCGATTATTGGTTCCTTTGGATGAATGATCTCAAAAGAACCTAAACATGAAATAATTGCGTATTTATGATGATTTTTAAAAGCTGATTTAGATTTTGGTATACATATGTTTGAATTCTTTAAGGAATCTAATTCAAAATCATCTAATATTTCTAGTTGAAGCATTCGAGAATCGTAATTTTGATTGATTCTATTTAAGTTCGAGATCAAATTATCTATAATTATTTTATTAGAATTTTTCATTTGTGATTGAATATTTTGTGACCAATCGGACGTATATCTACTTGTCGTTTCTTTTAAATATCCACCTTTGTTCACAGATACGATCCACCAACCAATATTATCATGAGTTTTGTATTTAATACTAGTTTTAGAAATGTCAATTCTTTCTTTAAATTTTTTTAGATTCAGAGATTCTAATTTCTTGGTATTTGAGAACTCAAAAATCAATGATTCTCTCTGTTCATCGAGCTCAATTCCTCTGCTTTCTTCATAATTTGGAGCTCTGGGAGATTCTTCTTGAAGCCTAGATTTTTTCGATGGGATTATTGGAATTATAGAACCCTTTTCAGAGATATCAGAAGTATCAGAGTCATAATTTGAACCACAATCATTACCAATATTCAAAAATAGTTTTGAAAAAATGTCATCACCTTTCCTATTACTTTTTTTTTTAGTTTTTATTTCCTCGGTAGATTGAGATTGTATTCTGTTTCCTTTGCAGCCCGTAAAATTCCAACCACCACGGTGTATGTCAATTGATATCCATTTATTAAAGCTAGGATCGAAGACTTCAACCCATAATTCCGGCCTTCTGTTGTTATCATCTAATTTGGTTTTACTCTTGAATTTTAAAATAGGTGGAATTAATAGTGTTAGGCGACAGTAGAAACCCAATGATCTAAGTAGGGATGCGAAAATAATATTACCGATTTCCGATCCACAACTACCAGTCACTATTGAAGACAGTATCCTTTTTGTTATTAATGCAAAAAAAAAAGTTTTATTACTTAATTTATATGTTGAAACAAGTCCATTAATCTCATTCAATTTGGTTACAAGATCTTTTAAATTACCATTACTCTCAAGTATACTTTTTTCAGCGTTATTTTCATAATTATTTACTCTAGAAAGTGAGTTATGAAGTTCATTCAAATTTACCTGATGAATTGAACTTTTATCCAAGCATGATTTATTGCTCAAATCGAATTTATATAGCCAATAGTCATTTGGCAAATAGTAGGTTTTGAAATATTTTCTAAACCATGTATATATTTCTTTTAAACTTTTGTTTTTTTGATTAAAACAATAGTAACAAACATATACCGACAAAATATGTGATTGAACATATAAATTGTCAACAATTTTATTTAATAACCTTAAATGTACTAGCCAAGATAAAGCATAAACATGCCTGGAAATATTAATTATATTTTGCATTAAATGGTAACTATTTTGTTTCAGGAAAACCTAAATTTTTATGCCTTGCCATTTACATTATGGAAATCTAACTCTTAAGTGAAAGGATTCGAATTGCCTGCGAGGCGGTAGCAAGGCTAAAAAAAAAAAATGAACAACTGTAACAAGTTATCAAAATTGATAATTGACTGACATCCACACGTGTATTTAGTGATTAGATTATAAATTTCGATATTTGGAACTCAGAAGACGAAGAAAAAAGGTATTTAGAGTTTAGCAATAAAATCAAACTTTATTGATATATATATATATATATATATAAATGATAAATCAAATACTCTATATATGTGCAATGTTGATGTCTAAGTCATCGTATTTGTGGAGGGCTTTCCTCCAATGATTTAATCTACTTACGAACTGTTTTTGTGGGCATCTCATATGAGCGTTTGGGGTTTGTGGATCATTTTGGTCTCTGTCTTCTTTCCTAGGTTTTATTTTTAGGTAGTTTTGATATGCTTTTGTGCCTTTTCCTATTGCTATCTGAAATAATCTACTTGAAATTCTTTTGTTCCAGTCAACATTTGAGTCGTTTTCTGTAGGTACGCCATCTTTCTCAATTTTAACATCTTGGAGACTGTCACTAATTTTTGAAGTCTTAGTAGCAGTCTTTTTTGGAGTGTTCTGCTGGCTGGCCACTACCTTTTTGAAATTGCTAGCTTCTGCTTGAGCCTTAACTTTGTCTTTTGTAGGAATACTCAACCTTTTCGTTTCATGAACCTCATTAACTTTTGAGTGCTTAACTTTCTTGTAATTATTTTCACTCCATATCCTGTAAGTGTTTTTGTTATTTTCATTGTTAATACAAAAATCTTCCAAATAGTCCTTATTTCTCTTTTTATTGTGATTAATTTGTATATTCTCAGTTGGGTCCTCGATAATCTTTGGTGAAGTTAAGTTTGGGCCTTGTATTAGACCACTTGTTGAATTGGTTCCTTCCTGGGAACTACCAACAATAGTAGAAGGTTCACCTCCAAATTTAAATCCTAAACTCCCCAATTCTTGAACACTTTCAACCTCTTCGCAACTTTCTCTGACATCATTATCATTGTTATTAGTGATTATCTTCAACTTTACCTCCTGCTTAGTTTCACGTTTAACAACACTATTTCTTCTCAAAAATCCTCTTAACATCCCTTTATTCTCAGTGTCTCTACATTCTCCGTTTTTGTTGCCTTTTATATCCAATGGTTCAGAGAGGCTATCATTTAATTTGGTACTTCTTTGTAGAAGCGAAGTCAAACCAAGAGATTTTGATTCATTCTTTGCGTCACTTTGAGTACACAACCAACTATTTGATGCATCACTAATACTTAGGTCTGCCCATCTTACAGCACCCCAAATAGACTTACTAACTATTGAGTTCCCCTTGTTATTCTCCACCATTAATCACCTAAAATACCTAAGTAAATATTAATAAATAGAAAAATAAAATACAATAAGACAACTAATTTTGTCTATTACAGAATAAACAAATGTTCAGAATATTGCAGGATGTATTTTTTTTTCACCACACCTATTGAATTCCAAATCTCTATGCTTAAGGGAGATTTTTGCGCTCCGAATTCCATGTGTGGGCATGGCAGTCACTTTGCGGGCCAAAATGTAATTTAATTAAGCCAATTAAAGATCTCGAAAACAAAGAAAAAATTTTTCAAAAAAACAACATGAATTAGGTTCAGTAGTTTGAAACAATTTAAGCTTAAAAATGCGTACAAAAAGTGTAAATATTATATCAATAGTTTTAGTGTATTGTAAAAACTTATTTATAACCGAGTTCTTCATTTACGTAGTTTGCGTGAAATTATTGTCGAGTTGTCAGCTTCACTTCCGATAATTTGCGAGTCTGAATTGTTTGAAACAACAGAACCTACGTTTGAACCTGCTACTGAGGAAGTTTCTCCAGTAACAAACCCAGTATTAGACAAAGCCCCCAATGCTTCCTCATCTATGGGAGAAGTGACCGAGGAAAGAGAGAACCACCTCTCTCTTTCTGAAAACATATTTGATCCTGGCCTGAAAGAATTTCTACTTACATTTATGCTGGGCTTTCTTCCTCCAGGAGTAAAAAGTATACTGCTACTTGTTGAATAGCCATCCCAGCCCCTAAGCATATTTCCAACATCTGTAGTTTGTTCCCAGTATAGCGTTTCCAGTTCATATATTCTTTTTTCTATCTCATTAAGTTCATCACTCATTTTTTCGCGAAGTGCAAGCATTTCTTCGCTAAGTTTTGGTGAGTTGGAGGGCATGATAAAATATCCATGAGATATATTTTTCATCAAGGAATCATCTGAATCAAGTGGTACTCGTTCAAACTCATCATAATTCTTCACCTTCATTCTAAAAGTTTAATTCAATATCTAAGGCATTTATAAGAAATAAATCGTATTGCTTTCGCGCCAGGTGAAAGTAAAGCAGAAATAGATTTCCTGAAGTTTGTAAAAAGTGATATAACACATCTTTTTAGAATGAAAAAATGATAACAAATACATATTTTCAAACTTTCATGATATAATGCATTAAAAATGTCAGAAAGAAAAGTACTTAATAGATATTTTCCTCCAGATTTTGACCCAAAGAAATTAGATGAAAACAATGTATTGTGCAGAAAGAGTAAATCAATAAAAAGGTCATCTCTGAGAAAAAAAAAACTTATGAACATTAGAATGTTGTACCCATTTACAATAAAATGCAATGGGTGTAGCACGTTTCATTATATAGGTACAAAGATGAATTCTAGAGTGGAAAAAATTGAGGGAAGCACATATCTTGGAATACCAATCTGGAGGTTTCATTGCAGGTGTACTCAATGTGGGAATGATATAAAATTTAGAACTGACCCAAAGTCAAGTGATTACAAACTAGAGTCTGGTGCAACAAAAGCCACATTTGAAATAGGTGGTGAAGGGTTGGAAAATAAGGGAGGATTTGAAGAAATAGTGACAAATAATCGACCTAATTTTAGATCTGTGGATGAGCTTGAGATTTTAAAAACATTAAATAAACGACTTATGAACAGAGAGGTTACTGAGTTAAATGCATTAAAGCTCTTGTTTAAAGATGACGAGGGGATAAATATAGAACAAAAAAATACCGAGCATGAAGGCTACCATGAATTGAAGTTAGCAGAAGGGAAGATAAATTTAGAGCGTTCTGTTGACGAAGATTCTAAATTAATAAATAATTATATTAACAGATATAGTTTTTGTGTTAAAAACGAATCATGTGGCGTTGGTGCTGTGGTGAATTCAAAAAATAACAAAGATGAATTGAGTGTTCCAGATGAGGCTATTGTGTTTAAGAACACAGAATATCTTGGCACTTATCTCGATTTTTATAATTCAGATAATGAATAAATTTTTCAAAATTTGCAATTTTCAAATGAAAAAAATTTCAGGTACGTAGAAAATTCATAAACTATGTTATTAGTTACCTTAGTAGTTTTTGACTAAAAAATCTGTATGTATTTAATCAGATAAATCTATTTTTTTTGAATTTCTTGAACTTTTGGGTTTTAACAAATTAATAAAAACCAAATTTGTCTGTTAGTTTGTGGTATACAATGTTTCTTGGAACATTTACTTGTTTTATTTATTAATGAAAGTATTTAAGTTTAATCCATTAAGTATTTAATGCTTTAATTTCAAAAAAATAGTGATTGTATATGGAGATTTTCTTTTTCCGATTACCCTATTGAGTTTCAATTTTTACAATTAATTCTAAAATTTTTATTTCGTAAATTTATTAAGTTATCCTTCCTAAATAATTGAACATTAGCTTTGAAAGTTTCAGAGGAACTCTCAAGAACAAAAGTATACGCACTTTAGGTTAACCATGGAAAATTTCAAGTGCAACGTTCTATATAAAACATTAAATAATAGCGATAAAAATGATGTGTGATTTGAATATTGTGGGGTTCAAATAAATAGTATATTGCGGAGGTTTACAAACTGGATTTTAAAAAGAAAGATAATTTACAGTTTATTTACACTTACATGAATTGATAGTTAATTCAAAGTGGAATTCTATTTATTCCAAACTTAATATTTAAAAATTTATCCGAAAAAAATTCGCACATTTAAGTATATAAGAGTAATTTACATATTTAAATTTGATTATTTAATTTCAATTAATAATTTTTTTTCAGAATTGAATATAAATTATATTGACTTCAAATCGACGGTTATTTAATAAAATAATGAATTATACGAATTTTATATCTGTAGCCACAAATATTGTTGATTATATATCATATTGTAAAACAAAACTTTATTTACTGCCTCCTAGATACAATATAGCTTTTGCCTATTCACCAAAATTAAAATATTGGAGTACAAAAGGAAAAAACATTAAAGAGAAAAACATTTCATTGAATTTGAATAGATCCGCTTATAATATATATAATTGTTATTAACTATAAATATAAATATATTAAGGGTTTTAAATTTTTGAGAGATATATTTTCAG